>NC_140176.1:45320740-45374093 GCF_963971535.1 Notolepis coatsorum | reverse complement strand
CGTCTGTCTGAGCCAGTGTTAATTTCGTCAGCTATTTTTTATTTTAGTTTTACTCTTAGTCATGTGTCAAATGCAATTTTTATTTTAGTTTTCATCATATTTAGTCACCTTTACTCTATCTATTTTTCGTTTAGTCAAGTTTTAGTCAACTACAGGTCTGAGCATTTTAGTCTTAGTCTTTTTCGTTTAGTCTCGATTTAGTCTTTTGTTTAGTCTGTAATGTAAATGTAAATGTACTGTAGTCTCACCACTCAGTTACAGCCTCATAGATTGGCGTGAGCTTTTTCTAAACAAAAAAAGCTAATGTTAGTGCTAGCTGGTTAGACTTATGTAAGCTATTTCATGTGATCCATGTTATTATTGATGCTGACGTTATTAGGTGGAGTTAGAGGGCACGCGCACCTGTGACAGGTCCGTGTTGTTGTGTTGTGGAGTGGAAAGAGTTAGAAAACCGTTATGTTGATGATCAGATATCAATTCCCCCGTGATTTTATTTTACTATAGTTTGAAAGTATAAGCGGACTATTCCTCAGTTACATTGGTTGCAGTGGTGGGATTGTTTCCTGCATTAGTGTCCAGCATGAGAAGTAAAGGGAATGCAAGAATGAATTAGAGATGATTTGACAGCTAGCTAGTTGCACATTTTTCATTTCAACCTTTATTTAAAATCGTAAGCATCTGAGGTTTCCCTCATTTACAGAAACGACGATTGTACAAAATGTAAACAGTACATAATAAAAACAATACTAACAGAAATGTAAACACCAGAGTAAAAAATTAAAAACGTTTCAAAATAATTTAAAAAGATTATATATCGTATAATACGCTCTGCGCTGCCTACTGGAACATATCCTATATCAGTCTAACTACTGAATAAATTTCACCATGTGTACATGTACACTACACACCCATCCGCCTGGCCACACCCCCATCCGCTACTCTACACAGCTCCTTCCTTATTTTCACCACCGTCAAGTGTCTGCATACACCACTTGAGTTTAGTAACGAAAATAGTTGGAAAGGAGCTACGTTGAAGAGAAGGAGCTGCGTTGACATTATATCTTTGTTTTCTCTCTCACAATTTTTCGAGGAAAATACAGCAATAATGTCTTCGCCACCGGAGTGTCTAGAAGATGATGATCATTCTGACCTCCACTGGAGCTTCGTATTAGGGGCTCGCGTCGCTGAGCAAATCCCCGCCGGCATTACCTCCGGCTCTGCAGTTGGACACTTTGCTTGGGAGGCGCTCTGCCGTGTGAGGGCCGACGGCCTCTCTGGGGCGGGTGATGGTTTTTGCAACGCGGGCGCCAGGTGTGTTGGTTGTGGGGGGAACGGCTACACAGCTTACGAAGGTCCGGCTCCAGGCTGGTATCCTTTTTCGCTGACACTTGGCGGCGTGGAGGGGGTTCTGGTTTGATGCCCACGTTAACATGAGCTCCTCATCGAGAGCTTTGTTTTCCTGGGACCGTGATTCCGAATCTGCGGTTCAATTCCCCGGGTCTCTGGACAAATGGATACCCACTGTCGCCGCACTGGCCTTGTTTAAAAAATGAAAAACCCCGGTGCGAGGGAGGTGAGCTTGGTGTTTCATTATGAGAATATCTCCATGCTCAAGTCGGCTATAGTCCACGAGGGACTTGTTGCCGGCACCGCTATGGTAAACACCATTCTGTAGTGGGACGTGTATTGCCTTCTTTTTCCCTTCTCTCTTCGGATGAGAAGAGGGAAAGACAGCGGCTGTCTGAAGTGTTGGCCTGTATTGCTTTTCTCACGTTGTACAGTTTTTCAGTGGTAGCCGCTTAGCGTGCTTCTTAGCCGGGTTGTGCTAACTGTTAGCCAGTTAGCTGTTTAGCTACAACGTTAGTTGCCCGTTTTCGCTCGGCTGGGAACGTTAGCTTGATGCTATCAGTTAGCCTAGAGTTAGCTGTTAGCTTGTGCTACAACCATTGGCGTAGCCGTGAGAATAGCAGGCCCTGGCACTCTGACTACGACATCATCTTTGACAGAAGATGTAGTCGGGCCTGCACCGTGACCGGCTGCAGGAGGGGGCCGTCTCGCTGGAGCAAGGCTCTGGCCATAGCTTTTTTTTGCCCCGCCAGCGAGAGGCCTTTTGTCAATGTGGAGACCAGCCTGTGTTGCAGCCTTTCGCCCTGCGTTCCTTGGTGCAGGTAAGATGTCCATTGGACATTACCCCAATACCCCACTCTTCCTTCCTTCCCCTCCCGAATGTTTTGTTAATAACGATGTTTTTTTCCAGGCAAAACATATGTTATTTCACTACATTTGGAGCTATGACATGTGCTGTGTGTGAATTGTCTTGGTCGCTTGTATAGCTTGGGTACCGCTGGCCAAAGCTTGTGCTTTTCTCTCTACCTAGAAACAGCGTTGTTTTTTTACGTGAGTAGAAATTAACTGGGTTTTTGTTGTATGATGAGAAGTTGTGTGTGTTCATGTAACGTTAGACAACGTGGCTGAGCCCAAAACTGGCTGGATTACCCTACAATGCTGTGCATAGTGGCATGTGATCGAGGGATGAGTCCCTCTCTCAGCTTGTGATGACAATAACAAGTGGCAAGTTTTTTTCACACATGAGCAGGGCTGTGCCTGTTCAAACAAGGTCTTCGGCTGTGCTGGCGTGCATGATGTAAAGCTTACTCTACACATTGGCGTCGTATCAGGGGTAAGGTGGTGAGGGGTGGGTTTCCCCGGTTTTCCTCTGGGCCCCCCCTCCCCTCAAACATGATTTTGTTTACAATATGTGTGTTGTTTCACTATGTTTTTGGGGATACGGTGTAACCCCTCAGCTTCTGCTGGGGTTATGCTCTTGCTTAGAGAGGCAATTTTTTTCTGAAAATAGTTTGGTCGCTGTCATGTGGACGTAGCAAGGCCTGTGGACGTAGCAATGCCTGTGAGCAGTACTTAATCAAGGACTTGTGTCTTCTCTCGTCATGAAAAACGGCGTTCCTCTTACAGGAAGTGAGCTGTGGTGTTCCACAAGGAAGCATACTAGGACCGCTACTGTTCCTAATTTATGCAAATGACATGTCGTCAGCTTGTGACTGCAACTTGTTCCTGTTTGCGGACGACTCAGCCCTGCTGGTCTCTGACAAGAACAAGTTACAGGTTGAAAAAACCCTCAGCTCGGAACTAGGCAGAATCTGCATATGGCTCGCTGATAACAAACTATCATTACACATGGGCAAAACAGAGTCCATTCTCTTCGGTTCAAATAACAAACTCAGCAAGACCGACGGCTTCTCAGTTACAGTGGGTGACAATATTGTCACAAGGAAAGATGAAATTACCTACCTGGGGTCCATCCTAGAGGCTAATCTCTCCTGTGACAAAATGGCATCCAATGTAATAAAAAAAGTCAACCAACGAACTCGATTCTTGTACCGGATCTCCTCTCTGGTAAACAAGAACACCCTGAGGACTCTGGCAGGAGCACTCATTCAGGGGTACTACGACTATGCTTGCACCTCATGGTACCAAAGCACCTCAAAGGCGCTAAAAACAAAATTACAAACATCTCAAAACAAACTGGTCAGACTACTGCTTGACCTTACTCCTAGAACCCACCTCACCCCTGCCCACTTCGACAACCTAGGATGGCTTAGAGTAGACGACAGAGTACAACAACTTGCAATGGGCCTGGTCTACAAGATACACTACACGACCAAGGTACCCATGTACATGTCAAAATACTTCCCAAAGGTCAGTGAATACCACGATCACAACACCAGAGGGAGCTCCACAAATCATGTCAAACCCAGATTCGGCTCAAATAAGGGACTAAACACGTTTCGCAATTATGCCACATCAATGTGGAACGCCCTACCCAAAGCTGTAAAGGAATGTGGATCACTACCCACTTTCAAAACCTCTCTCAAGGGACACCTACGGGAGACTGCAATTCAACACTGGCCCCTGTAAATATCCTAACCCAATCATTCCAACCCCCTCCAATGTACAGTCATTTACCTAGTATGGTTTTGTCAATAGTTCAATGTACAATTGTGTTTGTTTGTACAGTGTCTCCCCCCCCCCCCCCCTCAATGTACAGTGTTACTTGTTTATACAGTATGCCCCCCGCCCCCCCCCCCCCCCCCCCAACCACCTCCAATGTAAATTACCCAGTATGGTTGTCAATATCCCAATGTACCCAACCCCCCCCACCCAACCTCCAATGTACAGTTTCTACGTCAAATGTATATACTCCCTTTTCTTGACTCCTTCTGTATCACAAACAGTACTGTATTTGCAAATCTGGTATGTCATAAATGTATAGATGTAGCAGTACTGACTATCTGTATGTCATGTATGTCATATATGTCTATATGAATTGAAAATGGGGGACCCTGATGGAAACAAGACAAACGTCTTTCTCAGGTCTGCATCCCCTTAACAATTGTATGTATTGAGCCGTACTGTATTGTACCCATTCTGCAATCTGTTAAATAAAGTTTTCATTCATTCATTCATTCACAGTAGTGAGAGTGTACTTTTGCCCTTTTTTGTTGTGATGGAGGGTTGTGTGTGTCGTTTTCACGTTTAAGATCCACAACTGGGTTAGGTGTTGGCCTACAGAAGTTACATGTGTAAGCTCTTGTACCAGGGCCCTTGGCCCAGTGGCGGCTCTACCACTAGGGGCGCTCGGGCGCCGCCCCCCCTCAGCTCCTACCCTGGTTATATGAGAGAACAAGAAAAATAAGTTTTTAGTTTTTTGTTTTAAAGCCCTATAAATAATATAAACATGTTTAAAATTAATAATATTTACTCATTTTAAGTATGTTTGTGTTTCCAATGCACAATATAACGTTATTATATTAAAAAAGAAATACTCGTTTTCTTGAACAGGAAGTGACGTTTTTTTTTATTTTTTCGTATTTCTCGCCCGGGCTAGAAGCGATAGCGCTCTGAGTGCGCGTCACAGTTTGATCGCTGTCTCCGTCACAGCCAATCAGTGCATACGGCGTTGTGCGTTGAAATATGACTATTATGTTGGAATCCGAGCGCGATTTGAAGCGGTCTAGCCAGCAGCGTGAACTTCCGTGAAGAATTTCCATAGCCGCATTTCGCGGAGACGCTCTCTGATTGGCCGACGCCAGTATTTTTTTCCATGGCAGAATTTCACAGAGACGATCTCTGATTGGCCGAATCCAATTTCTAATGTTCCAATTCTAGCTTCTAGCTTGGTTCCTAGGTTGGTCCTAGGTTGGTCGGTGGAGATAGTTGTGTTGTTGTGAGATGCATGCAGCTGTTTGTCTTAGACGAGCGTGCCGTGACTGCAAGTTCTTTAGACTGTTAAGCTTAGGCACTCTTTCAAAGTTGGTTAAGGTTAGAGTTTGTCTTAGAGCATGGCGATAGAACGCCAGGTAGTTTGCAGTCTGTTCGAGCGGAAATGGACAAAGGAATGTACTTGTTGAGTGTTGTGCGAGCTCAGCTAACACTTGGCTAACAAGCTATATGGCGGATTATACACGTTTATCAAGCTCTCCTGCCCTGGACGTTTCAACTAAACAGTGAGTCTCTCTCTCTCTCTCTCTCTCTCTCTCTCTCTCTCTCTCTCTCTCTCTCTCTCTCTCTCTCTCTCTCTCTCTCTCTCTCTCTCTGTGCTTGACGTTAACGTTTGTAAATAGTTTTTTTTAGGAGCAGTACTACTGCTGGCCATTCATGAAGCGAGACATTGCTGATTGTTTATTTATTTTATAACACAAGACTATGACTACCAACTGCCTAGCCAGCCGTGTATCAATCTTGGATGCAATAATAACGTTACTTACCACACTGACTATGTCGATGGCTCATTGATTTAACTACTGCAGCTCTCTCGGATTGAAAATACGTGGATTATGGCTTGTTCAATATCGTCTATGTTTGAATGAATGAATGAATGAGAACTTTATTAACAGATTGCAGAATGGGTACAATACAGTACGGCTCAATACACACAATTGTTAAGGGGATGCAGACCAGAGAAAGACGTTTGTCTTGTTTACATCAGGGTCCCAGATTTTCGATTCATATCGATAGTTTAATAGCTAGCCTTGGCTCGTTTAACAATATGCAAAATATGTGTACAGCCCTGTACTCATACTGAAGTTATTCTTGTTATATAATAGGTCTGATTGTGTAACGAATCGATTCCACGTCGCGCTGTGTGTGAGAGAGAGAAGGAGAGAGGGAGAGATCTGCCTGTGTTTGTAGACGGGCGAGTTTTGTTTCTAACTTTTCTATTTATATATTGTGTTTCAAGTTGTGAATTAGAGTCTAGACTATACTTTATTTGACTGGTTGTGTGTTGTTGTAGTAACAGCTGAGCGACTCGTTCATAAGAGCCGATTCATTGCCGTGAGCGTGAGTCGAATCGCTCACGTCTTGCCATGAGTGTTGCGTGGTACTGTACTGTACATGTTTGCATTTTGCAAAATGTTTGGTATAGCGCCCCTAGTGGCGAAGTACCCAGCGGCCGCCACTGCCTTGGCCCCTCTCTTGGTCTGTGTTTTTTCTTCCTTTAGGGTAAAGGTGTAAAAATTCAGGTGGCAGGTTCGCACATGAGCCTATGTGAAGCTGTTACCTTGACAGATATACATGCGCTTCATGTAGCACGCTATTACTGGTGTCATGGCTCTGCTTTGTCATTGCATCGTATCAGGGGTGAGGGGTCATGAGGGGGTGAACTGATAAACCATCCCTCCCCTTTTTTCTGATTGGTCAGGGGGTTGGACCTCCTGTCCTTCGGGCTTCCTGTCACGTTGCTGGGTCAGTGCGTCACAGGGTAGGGAGGGGGGGACAGGTGGGTCACGGAATTCCCCCCGCCATAGAGTACGTCACTGGGCGCGTTTCTATTGGTTGTGAGACTTCCGTGAGTTCTTTTCAGGCTCCATGTTGTGGACCTCTGTTATTGTCAAGATGAGTTATGCGGTGCGTGAGAACTTAAAAATAAGTTCTGCTCTGCGCTCTGTTGCATATGTCTTGAGCTTGGTCACGTAGCTCAATGTTACATATATCTTTTCAATTATTACTCACGTGGGAAGTCTGTCTGGGGGTTCCCTGTCTCCTCTCTTTTATACAGGGCAGGGTTGACAGGGGTGTTTTCCCTCCGACGCGTCATATGGGACCCATGTCTGTGTCTTGGCCAGCTTCCTGCCGCTCTCCCAGGCGGCGTGGAGGGAACGTTATCTGGGTTCTTGTTAGAATTACCATTGATATGTTTTGGGTCTCGACGTGTACATAGTGCTGGCCCTGGGTGCTTCTGTGTGGAACCACGCATGGGTTTGCGCGCCTTGGTTGCTCATCATTGAAACAGCGTTTTTATGGGGCAACTAGGATGGAGTTTTGTCTCTTCCGAGTGCCAGTGTACTAGGTTAGTCTCGATGAATTCTTGTTCATATCTGGCGGGAGATAACGGAATAGATCAAAGCATTGGCAGAGGGGTCTCACGCTTTTGGGGTGGGCCACCGGGCGCGGTGCTTTATGTTCTGACCGTCTTGGTGGCGCCCTCTGTGATGTTTTGGATCGACACGCGTACCTACCCCCCTCTTGGGACTGGGGATGGTGGCGTGATTAGGACACGGGACTGGTTCTGGTCACGCCGGACCAGGTCAGTTAACCCGTTGTCCGCCGGGGCGCAAATCTGCTGTTCTGGTACCCTGAAGGACTTGTACTTTTTCGGGGGGAAAATGCCGGGTTGGCCCGGGCGTTGCAGGGTTTGATGTTATGGAGGTGTTCCTGGTTATGTCACTGCGTGTTATCCTTCACTATTGCTTGGTCCATATTGTGTTGTACTACCTTGCGCTGTGCTAAAGGAGCCTGGTCCTTCTCCATTCTTTTTTCGCCCCTCTCTTCTCCTGCTTGGCGGGGCTGGGAGGGGGCTGTCGAGGTGGTTCTTGTACCCCTCTGGCATCCCTGTGTACGTCCCGGTCCGCCGGGCCCAGTTCCGGACTCGTTCTCGTCGACCTGTTGGCCTGGGTTAACCCCTTCTTGAGAACTGAAAAACTTGTACTGCTGTATAGCCGGTGTATACCCGCAGTTGTGTTTTGGAGTTTTTTCTTGGGAACAACCGCCTCCTGTTAGGTGGTGGTTGGTTTCCAGGTGTGTTGGTAGCGGAGTCGACTCTCGGGTTAGGCCGGGCTTGACCCCGTCTGCCTGCGAGTGTGCCCCTGCACCTTTCATGACGTCTGCCAATCGTGTCAGCCTTCTCTGCCTCGGCCCCTCTAGAGGGACGGGTTTTTTTTGTGGAGGCTGCGACATGGTGCACAGCATACCGTACGCCCCTTCCGCCGGGGTGCTGTTCTCAGCAGACCCCTTCGGCGCCTGTCTAGTCCGCAGTGCTCCAGGCTCAGGTCGAGTCCTTTTGACCTATTACCTGGATTGAGGGATCAACCTCTTTGGGGGTTGTCTCCCCGGTGCGCTGCCTGGTCCCGCTGTGGGGGTGTAGCCTCTTGAGTGCTTCTGGGCGGCGTGCTGTAGGGGGGAAGGGCCTGCTCTTGGATGGGCCCTGTCTGATACGGTGGCGATGTGGGGGGTGGTGTCACTAGTGACCGCCTGGTGGGGTCTCAATGCTGCAGCGTCGTTGGCCTCACCAGTCCCCCTTTTTCCGGGGGGTCCAGTCCCTTCCTGGGGCTGGGTCCTCCTTCGCGCTCCACTGCTACGGCCTTGCCACAGGGTTTTTTTTTTTTTTTTACCTTGACCCCGTGATATTAGGGGTTGTAACAGGTTTTTTTTCCTTCCCGTTCATTCCCTAGTGGCATGTGGGTTGCTCGCCTGTGTAGTCGTGGGTTCTTCTGTGGGAAGGTGAGTCCCACGGTCTGCTCACCCTGTGCGTTGAGTTGCTAAACCCTCTTCGCACAGTCGGATCCGATTCCCTCCCGTCCTCCACTAGGGGGGTCCGGGGGCTCGGGTCCTCCCCGGTTCTGATGGTTGTGGGGTGCCTCAGCGGGTACATTTGTCAAGCTTCAGCTCTGCTCAGCTCCTGTGTTCCAGTAGGCAGCGCAGAGCATAAGCTATACGATATATAACATACGGTTATCCTATAACCATAGTTATATGAGTAATAGGGGCGCTCTGCGCTGGACTCCCTGAGGACCCTGTGGTCTTCGCCTTCGGTGGTGGAAGACTTGGGAAGGAGCTGTTAGTATGGCCACACCCCTGCTTATGTAGAGGAGCGGATGGGGGTGTGGCCAGGTGGATGGGTGTATACATGTTCACGTGGTGAAATGTATTCAGTAGTTAGACTGATATAGGATATGTTCCAGTAGGCAGCGCAGAGCGCCGCTATTACTCGTATAACTATGGTTATAGGATAACCGTATGTTACAGAATCTAATCTAATCAACAACAAAAACCCAGGTGAAAACATTTTCTTTCTTTGATGGACTGAAATGACTCCCAGTCTGTACCAAATCGCCCCCCCCCCCCCCCCCCACCCCCAATCCCAACCCAAACCCCCCCCCCCCCCCCCTCCAGCGTGTACGCCTGGCGATGTGCGCGAGCTGGAGGGGAGTTAACCAAAGGCTGTCTCGTCACCCACTACTAAGCAAAAATCCCTCCCCTTGACGGAAACTGTAGCCAAAATAACCCCCCCCCCCCCCCCCCCCCCCCCCCCCACCGGCACTAGCTGATGGCAAATGTAATCAGTCAAAACCGGAATCACTTACCGTCCTCCCTCCCTCCCCTCAACCCCTCCCTTGGGGTGCTTAGGAGACACACGGACTCACAGCTAGAAGAATATGTATCAACAAATGTGCATGTTTGTATTAATTAAGGGTTGTGCCATTATTACTATGCAAATGTAATAATTGTGAAAGATTTCCTGTAATGAGTTATATGTGTTGTTTTCAAGCATCCTTGACATCCAAGGACAACGATGTAAATAAGTCATTGCACCTTTTTCGTTCCTATCCTTGACAAAAGCAAATATGTGAGTAATGATCTGTATATGTTTTGTTGTCTAAAATAAATACCATACCATACCATACAGGTTATCCAAACATTCCAAGGGAAGGGAGAACCTCCAATTTCAGAGAGAGTTGAATGACATTCCATGAGTTAGAGGCATCAAAGGAAAAGGCTGACTTCCCTAGCTCAGAACAAACTTGAGGAACCCTAAGAACCATCCAGTCTGTGAGGTTTTGCCCGCTGCTCACTACCTTTTCTCTGTCTTCTTTAAGCCTACTGTTAGGAATTCCCTATTCTCTGTCTTCTTTAAGCCTACTGTTAGGAATTCCCTACTCACTCTCTCTAGCCCCCACCCTCTCGTTCCTTACCCTTAGTGGCCACACCTGTTTGATATTCTATTATCTCTCGCACCTGTGGTGGCAGGCTAATTAGTCCCCCTGTGGGCTTTAAATACCAGGGCGCTTCCCCTCGTTTTGGCGTGGGGTCGTGTTGTATACTTGCCGAGTCATATTCTCTAAACATCTAGACTCTTTCGGGAGATCCTCTGTCTGCCTATGCTGTTCCATTCTCCGGCGTCGAGATGTTTGCTCCAGCCTTCGCCTGCTGTCGCCGTTGCCTGAGAGTGGGACTGGTCTGCGCTCCCTAGACTTCCACGGGAGGCATCCCAGTCATCCACTTCAGACCCCCCGCGCAGCTGTCGTCCTGACGCACATCCAGACCAGCGCAGACGCTCTCCAGTCCACAGCGCGCAACGCGCATCTTCCAAGGACGCTCGAGCTTGGCACGCTCTCCAGACCAGCGCGCAACGCGCATCTTCCAGACCTTCGAGCTTGGCACGCTCCTCCGTACCAGCGCGCAACGCGCATCTTCCAAGGACGCTCGAGCTTGGCACGCTCTCCAGACCAGCGCGCAACGCGCATCTTCCAGACCTTCGAGCTTGGCACGCTCCTCCGTACCAGCGCACTGACGCGCATCTTCCAGACCTTCGAGCTTGGCACGCTCCTCCGTACCGGCGCACAGACGCGCATCTTCCAGACCTTCGTGCTTGGCACACTCCTCCTGGCAGACGCACCCCGTTGCGTCTCTCTGTTCCGACGCGCACACCAAGGTGTGGCGCGCCACTCTGTTCCTCGGCTCCGACAGTGGCTACCCGGTGGACGACATCCTCGCCACCGCCACTGTTCCAGCTCCCTGTTCCGACGCGCACACCAAGGTGTGGCGCGCACTCTGTTCCTCGGCTCCGACAGTGGCTACCCGGTGGACGACATCCTCGCCACCGCCACTGTTCCAGCTCCCTGTTCCGACGCGCACACCAAGGTGTGGCGCGCACTCTGTTCCTCGGCTCCGACAGTGGCTACCCGGTGGACGACATCCTCGCCACCGCCACTGTTCCAGCTCCCTGTTCCGACGCGCACACCAAGGTGTGGCGCGCACTCTGTTCCTCGGCTCCGACAGCGGCTACCCGGTGGACGATGCCCTCGTCACCGCCACTGTTCCAGCACTCTGTTCCTCGGCTCCGACAGCGGCTACCCGGTGGACGATGCCCTCGTCACCGCCACTGTTCCAGCACTCTCTCCCTCGGCTCGGACAGCCAGCCGCCCCGGTGGCGATGCCTTCGTTCCCGTTGCTGTCCCTGTACCATTACGCATGCGCCTGGGTGAGTTTTGATTGTGATGTCACTCACCCAGCGTAGTGCCCTTGCCCCCGTTCCCGCTGCTGTCCCCGTACCTTTACGCATACGCCTGGGTGAGTTTTGATTGTGATGTCACTCACTCAGCGTAATGCCACTTGCCCCCGTTCCCGCTGCTGTTCCTGTACCTTTACGCATACGCCTGGGTGAGTTTTGATTGTGATGTCACTCTCCCAGCGTATTGCCTCTGTAAGTTAGTTTGGACATTTCATCTCCCAGCGTATTGCCTCTGTAAGTTAGTTTGGACATTTCATCTCCCAGCGTATTGCCTCTGTAAGTTAGTTTGGACATTTCATCTCCCAGCGTAATGCCTCTGTTTTTGGTTCTCACTTAGAATAGTATTTTTGGACTTTACATCTCCCCCTGTGTGTTTGTCACACGAAGATATTATTACTTTGTTCACCTTGTTATTTGGACTGTTCTGCACCTGCTCTGTTTTTTCCCTTTGTGCATTAACTATCTCCTCTGTCCTGCAGAGCGGCCCAGATGATTTCCACCAGTCCTCCCTGTTCCTCCCTGTTCCTTCCTGTTCCCCAGCCCGCCTCCGCGGTTCTCTGTCCCCTCTGTTTCTAGTTCCACCTAGTTCCTGTCCCAAGTTCTCCCCTTCTAGTTCCAGCTAGTTCCTTGTCCCTTGTTCTCCTAGTCCCCAGTTTCTCCTTCCCTAGTTCTCCTAGTCCCTAGTCCTCTTTCCCTAGTTCTCCTAGTCCCTAGTCCTCTATCCCTAGCTCTCCTAGTCCCTAGTCCTCTCTCCCTAGTTCTCCTTGTCCCTGGTTTACCTAGTCTCTAGTTCCTCTGTCCCAAGGCGTTCCCTTAACCTTCCCTTAGGCGTTCCCTTACTTTCCCATAGTGTTCCCTTTCCTGCCCGCCTCTTAAAGGCACCTTTCCTTCCCCTCATATTATATTCCTGTATTTGTGATTCTCCCTTAAAGGGACAGTGCCCTTTTCCCTGTTTTTCCCTGTTCACAATAAATATCTGTTTCTTGGCAATTGTTGTGTTGTGCGATTGGGGTCGGTTACAAACCATAACAGTACGACCCCACCCAATCGACGACCCCAGCCAGCACAGACGGTGTATGTTGAGTTTGCCTTTTTTTTTCTTGTTCCCTCTAGCTCCCCTGTTAGCCCAGTTTAGCTTCCTTGTTAGTCCTGTTTAGCTCCCTTGTTAGCCTGTTAGCTCCCCTGTTAGCCCTGTTGGCTTCCCTGTTAGCCCAGTTTAGCTCCCCTGTTAGCCTGTTAGCTCCCCTGTTAGCCCTGTTGGCTTCCCTGTTAGCCCTGTTTTGACCCCCCTGTAGCTAGCCATGCCCTGGCAGCTAACCCAGTCCCTCAGCAGAGCCGCTGTCTGCTAGCTTAGCCCCGGCTGCTAGCACAGCCTCTATGTTTATGCAGCCCTTGCTGCTGGCATAGGCCCTGTAGCTAGCCATGCCCTGGCGGCTAACCCAGTTTCCCTCTGCATGGCCCCGGTCTGCTAGCTTGGCCCCGGCTGTTAGCACAGCCTCTATGTTAATGCAGCCTTGCAGCTGGCATAGGCCCTGTAGCTAGCCAGGCCCAAGCAGCTAACCCGGTCCCTCTGCATGGCCTCCACCTTTTTGGGTAGTTTATCCCACTGCTAGGACTGCCCTTTCAGCTAGCAAGGTCAGTTTTTCTCACACAGCTAGGACTGTCCTTCCAGCTAGCTTGTGCTCTCATGCTGGTCCAGCCCTGTCTGCCAGCCTAGCTCCGGCAGCTAGCGCAGCCTCTATGTTGATGTAGCAGTACAGCTAGCATAGGCCCTGTAGCTATCAGTGCCCTGGCAGCTACCCTTTCCCTCTGCTAGCCTGGCTCCGGCAGCTTGCGCAGCCTCTATGTTGATGTAGCAGTACAGCTAGCATAGGCCCTGTAGCTATCAGTGCCCTGGCAGCTAACCTTCCCTCTGCTAGCCCTTTCCCGGTGCTTCCATGGTTTGCCCCTCTGCTACCCTAGTTACCCCTCGGCGACCCTGTTTCTTTTGCTAGCCCCACTCTTGTGGTGGCTTCCCCTGCTGGCTTGGCCAGTACCTCTTGTTTTGCCCCCTGCCACTCTGTCTGTATTTGTTTTGGGTCGCCGGGTGGCTCCCGTTGGAGGGGGGGATACTGTGAGGTTTTGCCCGCTGCTCACTACCTTTTCTCTGTCTTCTTTAAGCCTACTGTTAGGAATTCCCTATTCTCTGTCTTCTTTAAGCCTACTGTTAAGAATTCCCTACTCACTCTCTCTAGCCCCCACCCTCTCGTTCCTTACCCTTAGTGGCCACACCTGTTTGATATTCTATTATCTCTCGCACCTGTGGTGGCAGGCTAATTAGTCCCCCTGTGGGCTTTAAATACCAGGGCGCTTCCCCTCGTTTTGGCGTGGGGTCGTGTTGTATACTTGCCGAGTCATATTCTCTAAACATCTAGACTCTTTCGGGAGATCCTCTGTCTGCCTATGCTGTTCCATTCTCCGGCGTCGAGATGTTTGCTCCAGCCTTCGCCTGCTGTCGCCGTTGCCTGAGAGTGGGACTGGTCTGCGCTCCCTAGACTTCCACGGGAGGCATCCCAGTCATCCACTTCAGACCCCCCGCGCAGCTGTCGTCCTGACGCACATCCAGACCAGCGCAGACGCTCTCCAGTCCACAGCGCGCAACGCGCATCTTCCAAGGACGCTCGAGCTTGGCACGCTCTCCAGACCAGCGCGCAACGCGCATCTTCCAGACCTTCGAGCTTGGCACGCTCCTCCGTACCAGCGCGCAACGCGCATCTTCCAAGGACGCTCGAGCTTGGCACGCTCTCCAGACCAGCGCGCAACGCGCATCTTCCAGACCTTCGAGCTTGGCACGCTCCTCCGTACCAGCGCACTGACGCGCATCTTCCAGACCTTCGAGCTTGGCACGCTCCTCCGTACCGGCGCACAGACGCGCATCTTCCAGACCTTCGTGCTTGGCACACTCCTCCTGGCAGACGCACCCCGTTGCGTCTCTCTGTTCCGACGCGCACACCAAGGTGTGGCGCGCCACTCTGTTCCTCGGCTCCGACAGTGGCTACCCGGTGGACGACATCCTCGCCACCGCCACTGTTCCAGCTCCCTGTTCCGACGCGCACACCAAGGTGTGGCGCGCACTCTGTTCCTCGGCTCCGACAGTGGCTACCCGGTGGACGACATCCTCGCCACCGCCACTGTTCCAGCTCCCTGTTCCGACGCGCACACCAAGGTGTGGCGCGCACTCTGTTCCTCGGCTCCGACAGTGGCTACCCGGTGGACGACATCCTCGCCACCGCCACTGTTCCAGCTCCCTGTTCCGACGCGCACACCAAGGTGTGGCGCGCACTCTGTTCCTCGGCTCCGACAGCGGCTACCCGGTGGACGATGCCCTCGTCACCGCCACTGTTCCAGCACTCTGTTCCTCGGCTCCGACAGCGGCTACCCGGTGGACGATGCCCTCGTCACCGCCACTGTTCCAGCACTCTCTCCCTCGGCTCGGACAGCCAGCCGCCCCGGTGGCGATGCCTTCGTTCCCGTTGCTGTCCCTGTACCATTACGCATGCGCCTGGGTGAGTTTTGATTGTGATGTCACTCACCCAGCGTAGTGCCCTTGCCCCCGTTCCCGCTGCTGTCCCCGTACCTTTACGCATACGCCTGGGTGAGTTTTGATTGTGATGTCACTCACTCAGCGTAATGCCACTTGCCCCCGTTCCCGCTGCTGTTCCTGTACCTTTACGCATACGCCTGGGTGAGTTTTGATTGTGATGTCACTCTCCCAGCGTATTGCCTCTGTAAGTTAGTTTGGACATTTCATCTCCCAGCGTATTGCCTCTGTAAGTTAGTTTGGACATTTCATCTCCCAGCGTATTGCCTCTGTAAGTTAGTTTGGACATTTCATCTCCCAGCGTAATGCCTCTGTTTTTGGTTCTCACTTAGAATAGTATTTTTGGACTTTACATCTCCCCCTGTGTGTTTGTCACACGAAGATATTATTACTTTGTTCACCTTGTTATTTGGACTGTTCTGCACCTGCTCTGTTTTTTCCCTTTGTGCATTAACTATCTCCTCTGTCCTGCAGAGCGGCCCAGATGATTTCCACCAGTCCTCCCTGTTCCTCCCTGTTCCTTCCTGTTCCCCAGCCCGCCTCCGCGGTTCTCTGTCCCCTCTGTTTCTAGTTCCACCTAGTTCCTGTCCCAAGTTCTCCCCTTCTAGTTCCAGCTAGTTCCTTGTCCCTTGTTCTCCTAGTCCCCAGTTTCTCCTTCCCTAGTTCTCCTAGTCCCTAGTCCTCTTTCCCTAGTTCTCCTAGTCCCTAGTCCTCTATCCCTAGCTCTCCTAGTCCCTAGTCCTCTCTCCCTAGTTCTCCTTGTCCCTGGTTTACCTAGTCTCTAGTTCCTCTGTCCCAAGGCGTTCCCTTAACCTTCCCTTAGGCGTTCCCTTACTTTCCCATAGTGTTCCCTTTCCTGCCCGCCTCTTAAAGGCACCTTTCCTTCCCCTCATATTATATTCCTGTATTTGTGATTCTCCCTTAAAGGGACAGTGCCCTTTTCCCTGTTTTTCCCTGTTCACAATAAATATCTGTTTCTTGGCAAACCACCATACCTGTCTTGTGTTGTGCGATTGGGGTCGGTTACAAACCATAACACAGTCATTCGATCGAGTTGAATAGGTTCCAATATTCCAATCTAACAGTGAAGAGATATAAACAGGTTGTTTACCAATAAGGGCTTTAAAAATAAATAAATACCAGTGTTTGTTGCGCCTTTCTGCAAGAGAAGGCCAACCCACCCTATCATACAGGACACAATGGTGAGTATCATATCGATAGGTTATGAATATAACCGAAGTTCTATGAGTATTAGTGACGCTCAGTGTCAACTGCACATATCTCACTCCAGTGACGTGCACTGAATAAAAACTTCACAATGTACCTTTACATACCAACATCCGTCTGGCCACACCCCCATCTGCTACCTACATAAGCAGGGGTGTGGCCACACACTCATCTCCTTCTCAATCATTTCACCACAAGGTAAGATCAAGGGCCGCAGTGGCGTCCAGACGCTGAGCGTCACTAATACTCGACCAACTCGAGATGACGACCAACCACCTCAAACTGAACCTAAGCAAAACAGAATTGCTCCACCTGCCGGCCAAATCCTCCCCCCTGACCGACCTCTCCATCACAGTCGAGAATGCAGCTGTGACCGCGTCGCCGACCGCCAAGAACCTTGGTGTTGTCCTCGACGACCAGTTGAACTTCTCTGCTCACATCGCAGCGACAACCAGAACCTGCAGATTCCTCCTGAGCAACGTCAGAAGGATACGCCCCTTCCTGACAAAAGAAGCCACCCAACTCCTCGTCCAATCAACAGTCATCTCCCGCCTCGACTACTGCAACGCACTGCTAGCTGGCCTCCCGGCCACTGCCACCAAGCCTCTTCAACTCATTCAAAATGCAGCGGCCCGCCTGATCTCAAACCTACCGAAGTCGGCCCATGTCACCCCACTTCTTAGGGACCTGCACTGGCTCCCCATTGCTGCACGTATCCGCTTCAAGGCCCTCGACCTAGCATACCGTGCGGCAAAGGGAACCGCTCCCGCCTACCTCCGGTCAATGGTCTCTAACTACACACCCTCAAGACCCCTACGCTCTGCATCTTCTGGCCGCCTCAGATCTACTCCTATCCAAGCTCCCGGAGGGTCATCAAAGAGAAGCCGCCTATTCTCAGTCCTTGCCCCACAATGGTGGAATGAACTACCCATCCCAGTTAGGACAGCCGAATCCCGTCCAATCTTTCGCCGTCGACTAAAGACTCACTTCTTCAACCATTATCTGAAATGATATAAAAAAAAAAAAAAAAAATCTAACCCCGACTAACCTTAATGTCATGCACTTGTCCTAATAAACTAACCTACACTGTAACACGCAACACTTTGATGAACATTGTTACTCAGCTGATAGAGTTATACCCTTCTTGCTGTCTTGTCGCACAGAACTTGTAAGTCGCTTTGGATAAAAGCGTCAGCTAAATGACTAAATGTAAATGTAAATGTCATAGAACTACGGTTATATTCATAACCTATCGTTCTATATCGTATTAGCTTCCGCTCAGCGTCAACTGCACAACGGGAGCTGAGCGGGAGCTGAAGCTCAACAAATGTACCCCACTGAGGCCCCCCACAACCATCAGAACCGGAGAGGACCGAGCCCCCCAACCCCCCCTAATGGAGGGATACCCTCCCTATTGGAGGACGGGAGGGAGACGGATCCGACCGTGCGAAGAGGAACTCGAGCAACTCAACGCACAGGGTGAGCAGACCGTGGCTTGACCCCACGACTACGCACACGCACAACCCGCATGCCACCAGGGAACGAACGGAAGGAACAAACCTTGTTACCGCCCCCAAAATCACGGGGTCAAGAGCAAACCAACCCTGTGGCAAGGCCGTAGCAGCGGAGCGCGAAGGAAGACCCAGACCCAGAAGGGACTGGATCCCCCCGGAAAAAGGGGGCCCGGAGAGGCCAATGACGCCACAGCATCAAGACCTCACCAGGCGGTCACTAGTGACACCGCCCCCCACATCGCCAGCGTATTCGGACAGGGCCCACCCAAGAGCAGGCCCTTCTCCCCACTAGCACGCCGCCTGGCACACTGACCCTGGCATACTCAGGCAGTCAGCATGGCTGTAACTCGAAGCACTCAAGAGGCTACACTACAGCGGGAGCAGGCAGCGCACCGGGGAGACGACCTCCAGAAGAGGCCGATCCCTCAATCCAGGCAGCAGGCACTTGACCCAAGCCTGGAGCACTGCCGACGAGACAGGCGCCAAAAGGGTCAACTGAAAACAGCACCCCGGAGGAAGGGGCGTATGCTGGCATTGTTGAGCACCATGTCAAAGCCTCCACCAAAAATCCCTGACGCTCTAGAGGGGCCGAGGCAGAGAAGGCTGACACGATTGGCAGATGTCATGAACGTGCAGGGGCACACTCAACCGGGTAACCCGGGAGTTGACTCCGCTCCAACACACCAGGGAATCAACCACCCTCTTGGTTCAACATGCGGTGGTTGTTCCTATAACCCCTCAGGAAAAAACTCCAAAACACACCTGCGGGTATACACTGGCTATACCGCAGTACAAGTGTTTCAGTTTTCAAAAAGGGGTTATCCCAGGCCTACGGGTCGACGAAAACGACTTCGGACCGGGCCCGGCGGACCGGGACGTACACAGGGATGCCAGAGGAGTACTATAAAAACCACCTCAACAGCCCCCTCTCAGCCATGCGTAAGCGGGAGAAGAGAGGGGCAAAAAGAATGGAGAACGAACATCTCCATAATATCAAACCCTGTGACACCCGGGCCGACCCGACATTTTCCCCCCTGAAAAAAGCACAAGTCCCTCAGGGTACCAGAACAGAAGATCTGCGTCCCCGGCGGACAACAGGTTAACTGACCTGGACCAGCGTGACCAGAACCAGTCCCGTGCCCTAATCACGCAGACATCCCCAACTCCAGATATGAACGAGAATTCATCGAGACAAACCTAGTAAACTGGCGCTCGGAAGAGACAAACTCCATCCCAGTTGCCCTATAAAAACGCAGTTTTAATAACGAGCAACCAAGGCGCACAAGCCTCATGCGTGATTCCTATCAGAAACACCCAGAGCCAGCACTATGTACACGTCAAGACCCAAAACACATCAATGGATAGTCTAACAAGACACCAGATACCGTTCCTCCAAGCCGCCTGGGGAACGACAAGAAGCAGCTTTTTTTATTTTACACTTTTTTCAGAAAAAATAATACGGACATGGGTCCCATGCGACGCGGCTGAGGGAAACACCACCCCGTCAACCACACTTCATAAGAGGGGACGGTGAGCGACGTACCCCTATGACGGGGGGAAACCCATGACTCAACAGACCTGTAAGGCGAGGAGTCAGGGAAACCCTAAACAATACCCCGTCCACCTACTCCAAAAAGGAGAGGACGGGGAACCCCCAGAGAGACTTCCCACGCGAGCTGTATAGATTGAAAAGAAATATTGCAACATTGAGCTATGTAACATTTGGGTTAGGATTCTCAGAGGAGGAGTCTCTGAACCAATACACACTCAATAATCTAATTGAATCGAATACACATACAATAGAGCAGAACTCCTTTTTGAAGTTCTACTCACCTTGACAATCTGAGGAGGAGGCTCTGAAACTCTGAGGAGGCTCCCTCACTGGGAGCGAGGGTCCGAACTCACAGAAGGCTCTTCTCCCTGAGGAGGAGAGCTACCCTCCCCACTCCTCCAGACCATAGCACCAGACATCCTCCCATTCCTAACTGCAACCATCAACTCCTCACTCAACTCGGGGGTGGTCCCCACCTCCCTAAAACAAGCCAGAGTCACGCCGCTCATAAAAAAACCAACCCTGAACCCTACCGTCATAGGCAACTACCGTCCTGTCTCTCTTCTCTCCTTCCTTTCTAAAACACTTGAACGTGCTGTATCCAACCAACTTACTGCTTATCTCTTACAGAATGACCTCCTAGACCCTAATCAGTCAGGCTTCAGGACTGGTCACTCCACAGAGACAGCCCTCATTGCGGTCACAGAGGCACTTCACTTAGCAAAAGCGAAAGGCCTCTCCTCTGTCCTGATTCTCCTAGATCTATCTGCAGCCTTCGACACAGTCAACCACCAGATCCTCCTTGCGGCCCTCGCAGGAATGGGAGTGGCTGGCTCTGCGCTGACATGGCTGTCATCATACCTCAATGACCGCTCCTACCAAGTGTCATGGAGAGGGACCCTGTCGGCCACCCGCCCCCTGCGGACGGGTGTCCCCCAGGGCTCGGTTTTAGGACCCCTTCTCTTCTCCCTCTACACTAAATCACTGGGTAACATTATCACGTCTCATGGCTTCTCCTACCATTGTTATGCCGACGATACTCAACTCTTCCTCTCCTTCCCTCCCTCAGATATCCACGTCTCTGAGCGGATCTCGGCCTGTCTGTCCGACATCTCAGCCTGGATGACGTCCAACCACCTCAAACTGAACCTAAGCAAAACAGAATTGCTCCACCTGCCGGCCAAATCCTCCCCCCTAACCGACCTTTCAATCACAGTCGAGAATGCAGCTGTGACTGCGTCCCCGACCGCCAAGAACCTTGGTGTTGTCCTCGACGACCAGTTGAACTTCTCTGCTCACATCGCAGCGACGACCAGAACCTGCCGATTCCTCCTGAGCAACGTCAGAAGGATCCGCCCCTTCCTGACAAAAGAAGCCACCCAACTCCTCGTCCAATCAACAGTCATCTCCCGCCTCGACTACTGCAATGCACTGCTCGCTGGCCTCCCGGCCACTGCCACTAAGCCTCTTCAACTCATTCAGAACGCAGCGGCCCGCCTGATCTCAAACCTACCGAAGTCGGCCCATGTCACCCCACTTCTTAGGGACCTGCACTGGCTCCCCATTGCTGCACGAATCCGCTTCAAGGCCCTCGACCTAGCATACCATGCGGCAAAGGGAACCGCTCCCGCCTACCTCCGGTCAATGGTCTCTAACTACACAGCCTCAAGACCCCTACGCTCTGCATCTTCTGGCCGCCTCAGACCTACTCCTATCCAAGCTCCGGGAGGGTCATCAAAGAGAAGTCGCCTATTCTCAGTCCTTGCCCCACAATGGTGGAATGAACTACCCACCCCAGTTAGGACAGCCGAATCACGTCCAATCTTTCGCCGTCGACTAAAGACGCACTTCTTCAACCATTATCTGAATTAAAAAAAAAAAAAAAAAAAAAAAATCTAACCCTAACTAACCGTACTGTCATGCACTTGTCCTAATAAACTAACCTACACTGTAGCACTCAACACTTTGATGAACATTGTTGCTCAGCTGATAGAGTTGTGCCCTTCCTGATGGCTTGTCGTACAGAACTTGTAAGTCGCTTTGGATAAAAGCGTCAGCTAAATGACTAAATGTAAATGTAAATGTAAATGTAAATGAGGAGCTTCGTGAGGAGGAGGCTCTGAAAACTCCCTGAAACAGATCCATAACATGGAACCTGAACAACTCACGGAAGTCTTACCAATAGAAACGCGCTCAGTGACGTACTCTATGGCGGGGGAATTTCCGCGGTGCACATCTTTCAGGGCGTGGGACCAGGAAACTCCCTCCCCCCCTACCCTGTAACGTGCCGAAACAGCAACGTGACAGGAACCCTGAAGGACAGGGGGTTTTAACCCCTGACCAATCAGAAAAGGGGAGGACAGGTTTACCAGTTCACCCCTTTACGACCCCTCACCCCTGATACGATGTAATGACAAAGTAGAGCCATGACACCAGTCATAGCATGCTACATGAAGCATTTAACAGCTTCACATAGCTCATGTGCTAACCTGCTATCTGATTTTTACTAAGGAAAAAACACAGAACAGAGAGGGCCCCTTTAAGAGCCCCGGTACCAGACTTACACATGTGCTTCTGTGGGCCAAAACCTAACCCAGTTGTAGATCTCAACGACACACACAACCCTTCATCACAACAAAAAATGGCAAAAGTATACTCTTACTACAGAGGAACACCGTTTTTCATAACGAGAGAGACATAAGTCCTCGATTACGTATTGGCCACAGGCCTTGCTAAGCACACATGATAGTGACCAAACAACCTTTTCCCTAGGAAAATAATCGTTTCTCAAGCAGAAGCACAACCCCAGCAGCTTAAGCTGAGGGTTACATCGTATCCCCACAAACACAGTGACACAATATATTGTAAACAAAACATGTCTGAGAGGAGGGGGGGAGGCCCCAGGGAAACCGGGGGGGTCACCCCTCCCTACCTTACCCTTGATACGACCAGGTTGAACAGGTACCCCTGTTAATATGTGAACACGCTGTTCATTGTCATCACAGGCTGAGAAAAGGATTTATTCCTCAATCACATGTCACTAAGCATAGCTTCACAGGTTAATTAACCCACTTAGTTGTGAGTTCACCCACGTTACAAACGTTACATGAACACACATGTTCTCATCACAACTAACCAGTTCATTTTTACACATGTAAAAAACAACGCTGATTTTCTATGTAGAGAGAAGCTATACCAGTGACAAGACAATTCACACACAACACACGTCGTATCCTCAATGAATTGCAGCAACACACGTTTTGGAAAACATTGTTATTACAAAACATTTAGAAGGGAAGGAAAGAAGAAGTGTTTAAAGTCCGGTCAGGACTCCTACCTCCACCCTGAGCGCAGGCCGAGAGGACTGCAACACTGGTTAACGGGACAGCCGAAGTCGAACCCGCGTCTCCTGCGTTGGTGACGAGGGTAATGTCCGCTGCGCCACCCAGCCGCCGTTCTCCATGTTGACGAAGTCCTCGCTGGCATGGCACCCGGTGTAGGGTCGACTAACATCCTCTGTCAAAGATGACGTCGTAGTCAGAGTGTTTAAGGCTTGTTATACTCACAGTAACGTTCAACAGTGTAGCATTAAGCTAACAGCCGCTCCCGACTGATAGCAACAAGCTAACGTTTCCTAGCCTAGTGAACACAACGAGCTAGCACCGCAGCTAACAGCTGACTGGCTAACAGTAGGCCACAAACTAGCACGCAAGCTAAGCAGCTATCACCTGAACTGTACACAACGACATAACAAGCCACACTTCAGACAGGCCGCCGTCTGAAACCCTCCTCATCCTAAGAGAGAAGAGAAAAAAAATGCCAACACAGTTTTCAACAGTGATTTACCAGACATACAGCGGAGTCTGCACAATTCCCATACGGGCTGCAGCCGACTTGAGCATGGAACTACCGATAAAGAAGATCCAGACCCACATTTCCTCGTGTTTAGGGTGTACTCTCACATTCATGTGAAAGATGGGGCCTTCACGGGACAGAGAAGCATCCGCTTGTCCAGAGAATCCCGGGTTCAAACCAGATCTCGGTCGCGGCCCACTAGTTAGACCATTATGGGCGTCAGACCAGGACCCTCCGTCCGCCGCCTAAGAGGCCGAGCAGAGGACCCCAATCTGGGGCCGGCCTTCGTAAAATTGTCAGCTAACCCCCCTGGCGCCCGCATAGCAAAACATTACTCACCCAGCCCAGAGGCAACCAATGTCTCACAAACAGCCGGTGCTGTAAATATGAGAGCTGAGTGATATGCAGAATCCAGAGGTTTAAGAGTTGATGCCGCAGCATGCCTATAAATTACATCACCATAGTCCAAAACTACTAAATAGAGGAAAATTGGATCTGTTTCTGTACAGGAAACCAATTTTCTGTCGCAGTTTAGAGGCAAGATTGTCCACATGGAACTTAAATGTAAATTTCTCGTCAAGCCACAGGCCAAGATATTTATACTCAGTGACTCTCTCTATACAAGAGCCACTGACAGTAGATATCCTCACATCATCAAAGTTAATATTCCTGCTAACAGTAACGTAGCAGTTCGTTTCAAACTAGTCTCCTCCTATACAAGGACCATACTCGTCTTTCACTTTCAATACATTCTGCCAAGTCCAAGCCCACTGCATACAAGACCATCGAGACCCTGTTGCCCCGCCATTGTTCCATTAAACCCATGCCGTGTGCAGTTACTGCTATCTAGAATGCTGGCTAAGAACAAATAACGCGAGTGAGGAAATTAATCAGAGCGCTTGCGCTGCACACAGGAAACGGAAATGCTGCACTAATAATAACATTAATTATTCTAAAAGTTATAATTATTTTGTCTCGTCTTAAAATTACGAGAGATTTCGGCAAGATTTTATTTTGTAAACTACATTTTGTGTTGTCGTTTGTAGTCAACGATGTTGCTTTAATTATTTTGTCACGTTAGTGTCACATGATCTACATTAACGTGACATAATCGTTGTCAGGGGGAAAAGCTTTGTTGACGTGATCCATATACAGTTCTTCATTGTTTAAATTTTTTTTAATAACCTGGGGTCATTCATTAGTGATGTAATCTGACGCTGAGCTGTGTTTCCCCTCCAAGAACGTTCTGTCTCTGTTTTCTCATGAAAACAACCGTGGTATATTTTCTGCTCTCACAAATCTCACTATTGACGATGGTCCCTTCACAGCCAGGGAGTTTGCCAAAGTGAAATCCACACTGAAGCAGGGAAAAAGTTCTGGGCCGGACGGCATTCCCCCAGAGGTCTATAAGAACTGTGACCTTGACAACATCATCCTGGAGTTCTGCAACCATGCCCTGATGAAAAACAACCAGCCTGATATGTGGTCTCTCTCTAACATCATCCCAGTGCCTAAGTCCGGAGATCTCTCAAAGCCAGACAACTACCGTGGCATAAGTCTGACATGTGTCATTGCAAAGATGTACAATCGCATGATACTAAACCGGATACGGAATGCCATCGACCCCCACCTCAGGGAGAACCAAAATGGTTTCTGAGAGAAGAGGACCACTGTGGCCCAGATCTTGGCCTTGAGAAGAATCATCGAGGAGGTGAAGAAGAACAACCTGACAGCGGTACTGTGCTTTATCGACTTCAAAAAGGCTTTTGACTCGATACACAGAGCCGTGATGATGAGGATACTCAAGGCCTACGGTGTCCCTCCCAATCTACTCCGGGCCATAGGGACCATGCACACGGGTACAAGGGCCAAGGTGGTAACCCCAGACGGCAACAGTGAAGAATTTAACATCCTGGCTGGGGTGATGCAAGGGGACACCCTTGCCCCCTTCCTTTTCGTCATAGTCCTCAACTATGCGCTCAGGAAGGCCATCAATGGACGGGAGCAGGAACTTGGTCTCACAATAACCCCAAAGAGATCGAGACGACACCCCGCCATAGTCCTAACAGACCTTGACTACGCGGACGACATCAGCCTGCTCTCTGACCACGTGGAGCAGGCACAGGAACTCCTGTGCAGAGTGGAGACGCAGTGCGCCAAGGTTGGCCTTAGGCTAAATGCCAAGAAAACCGAGGTCATATTATATAACATCCTCCCGGATCATCCACCTCTAAGGACAACAGGAGGCACTGCTCTAAAGGAAGTCGGTGATTTCAAATACCGTCCGAGCAAGACCTTAAAGTGAGGAAGGCACTTGCGTGGAGGGCTCTGAACGGCATGACCAGTGTGTGGAAATCCAACCTCCCCCGTCAAATCAAGCTCAACTTCTTTCATGCAACAGTTGAGTCTGTCCTTTTGTATGGCAGTGAATGCTGGACCTTGAAGCCCACCCTGCAGAAGTCCTTGGATGGGTGCTACACCAGAATGATGCGTGTGGTGCTCAACATCAACAGGGATGAGCATGTCACTAATGCAAACTTGTATGGGGGGGTGCTAAAGGTGAGCGATAAAGTGGCAGTCAGGAGAATGAGGCTGGCAGGTCACTGCCAGAGACACCATGAGCTGCCAACCAGCAAACTTGTGCTGTGGGAACCAACACACGGGCATCGATCACGAGGACGTCCCACATTAACCTACGTGGACGTACTCAGGAGAGATGCGGGAACAGAATGCACCGGCGAGCTAGCCAGATGCATGGAGGATCAGGATGACTGGAAGCACCGATGGAGGGCCCGTCCGAGGACGACCTAGATGATATTATACAGTAAAATATTGTGTGTTGTTTTCTATTTGAGTATATGTAAAAATATATTATATATATATAGTATATGTAATATTGTACAGAACCAAGCATTTCACTGTAATGTACATGTACTTTATATATGACAAATACAGTCAAACAAAACTTGAAACTTGAAACATCCAACAGGTGAATATGCAAAGGCATAATTCTACTGATAAAGCATTCATATAGTGTTTTCCATTCATACTATAGTGTTTTCCATTTAGCACACCAGTGTTCAATGAGTGCTTAGAATGTCCACTCATATGATGTATGTGTTTTTCATTTGAAAAGAAAAGACTGAACACTTTCTCTGCCACACTTATGTACATCCTTATACCATCCTCTGCCAGCTCTATTTGTCTATGGAGAAGTTCCCCTTCTTTGCAGGGCTATAACTTTTTAAATTGTATTGCTAAATTGACATTACTATGCCCATTCAACGTCAATTATCTATCGTTCAGGATGTAAGAACGTTATACTTTTTCATTCACATATTCATACTAAAATACGGTCTAAAGTATAAATATGTTTTTATCATTTTCTGCAGCATTCTGCAGAACGTGTTTTATAGCCCTAAATGCATTATATTGATGATCAAATACAGTTTGACAGCGATCGGCGCCAGATAAAAAATTTCAAATGGACGTGCTTCTAGAAGTTACTACTTATCATCTGATGTTGACCGGATGGGGGGGGGGTCGTTTATAATTCCGTGGCCAACGTTAGATGATTCATGTAGTGTGGGTGATATGATCATTAGAGCAGTTTGTATCGAACACGGTAAAAAATAAACGCTGAAACTTACCCCAGTCTCCTCGGGCCGTTGGGCGATGAGCGTGGAGCAAAAAGATTCCTATTATGGGATGTTGAAATATGCGATCCATCTCCAGGTTGTATAATAGTATATACGTCCAAATCATGTTGTTTATCGAGTTATTGGTAACGGATCGCTATCCTTTTGTGTCGAGCTCGAGTCCCGGGACCTATAGCGAGTGGTCGGACCGAATTTGGATGAGCACCAGTTTCCGTTTCCGGTTTCCGGTTTGGGCGATCCGCCGATCGGCCACCAGATGGCGCTCTTGAACCTTTGGAGAGTTGAGAGGGGATCAACAGTAGATCTCAAGTCTCCGCGGGAGAAATATGATTGCGATCACAGATGTTTGAAATATTGATCTCAATGACGTGTTACGGCGTCATTGGCAGATTAAGCATGGCGGGGAATGACGAGTTACGGCGTCATTGGCGATTAAAGTGTTAATGAAGAGTTAACACTGTTTTGAGGGCAAAGTGTAGGATTTATCATTTTGTGTGTGAGTTTTGAGATTTGTGTTTAGGGTTCTGAGGAAGTCAGGTAGTCTATCAGGAAATGTGTTTAAGCAATTGAGAAAAACTGTAATAGTATAAATGATCAGCATTTGATTGTGATGTGGAATTCAATGGGGTTTTTCCAAACCGCTCTGTGAAATCACAAGTCCAACCCCTCTCACAACATTAGAGACCTAGAAGCACTTAAACGTGTTGTTGTTGTGAAATACAGCGTCTATTATGAAAAACAGTTCCTACCGCACTTCTACTTAACATACAAAATTATCTGAAATAAATAAATAATAATAAAAAAAATACCCTAGCGCAAACTGCTTTTTTGGATGTCTGGAACTGACTCCAGGTTCAGACAGGCTTCTTAAAACAGTCTCCCCTTCGTTTATTTCTCGCATTGCATCTCGTCCGGTTCTCATCTGTGTGGTTCGCACCCGGGCTGACCTACCCATTGATTATCCCTCAGTGTGGCAGTAACATTACCCCAGCTCCATTTGAACCTTTCTGATGGATTTTCTTTTCTCTTATTCTTGTTTTTTTTTCCTTTTTTCCCTTTTTTCTTCCTCTGGTAAAAAGAAACACCGCTAACACATTTCTCCCGGTCCTTGACCCCGGTAGCCTCAGTGTGACCCCGAGCCATCCTTTTCCATTTCTGTATGGCTCTCAGCGTCACACATCGCCACTCTGGAGCCTGAACGCCGGATCTATGCCGCTAAGCTCTTGGACTTGCCTCGTAAGAAACGCCCATGCACTTCACACTCATTCTATATTCATGAAGGTGGAGAGTCTGAGTAACTTGGGTTGTGAGAGTGTCGAGGAGGACTCGGTGGAGCGTGCGGCTCCTCTTGTTTGTAAACAGACCGGTTCCCGTGGCAACCGCGGCCCCCATCTGAAGATGTTACCCATGTGCAGGTAATGAGAGCGAGGTGGAGACAGAGGGGGAGAGAGAGGGGGGGGATAACGATATAGAGAGAGAGAGAGAGAGAGAGAGAGAGAGAGAGAGAGAGAGAGAGAGAGAGAGAGAGAGAGAGAGAGGGAGTGAGAGAGAGAGAGAGAGAGAGAGAGAGAGAGAGAGAGAGAGAGAGAGAGAGAGAGCGAGAGAGAGAGGCTGGTCAGAAGAGAACAGTGAATTATGATTCTGACGGTGATCACACGTGAAACGCTATCTCTCCACATTAGCTGTCAGGACTGCTCACCATGACACCAGACACAGATAGTCCTTCCTCAGCTCGCCTATCAACAAGCCTGTGTCTGTGTGCGTGCGCACTCATGCTTACGTACTTGCGTGCGTACTGTATCCATGTGTGTTTGTGTCTATTTGTCTGTGTGTGTGTGTGTGTGTGTGTGTGTGTGACGTGTGTGTGTGTGTGTTGTGTGTGTGTGTGTGTGTTCAAGTTCAAGTTTCTTTATTAGTTGTCATACAGAAGTACAGAATACTTTTATACAAAATGCTTCTTTCTGTTACGCTCCAGAGACTGTGCTAGACAAAAATAGATAAGTATAAAATAAAATAAGTATAGCAAGTATAAAATAGAAGTCAAGTATGTAGACACAAGTGTTCAGTATGTACATATGTACAATGTTCAATGCAGAGTAGAAGTAACTGAGTTGCCATACAATATACTATACAATATACTAATATACAATATACTATACAGTGCAAAGCAGAAATGGGATGAGGTACAATTTAGGTACAATTTACAGTAAGGTGTAATGAGGTATGGGTTGTAGTGCAAATTCTTTACCAATAAATATAAAGTGTGTTTAGGTGTTCTAAAGTGTGTAAAGTGGGTGCTGCAGTGAGTTGTTTGTTTAAAGTGAGTGTGTGCGTGTGGAT
The DNA here is from genome assembly GCF_963971535.1 of Notolepis coatsorum. Taxonomy (NCBI): domain Eukaryota; kingdom Metazoa; phylum Chordata; class Actinopteri; order Aulopiformes; family Paralepididae; genus Notolepis; species Notolepis coatsorum. The sequence goes on along the minus strand of NC_140176.1, from coordinate 45,344,776 downwards.
GTGTGTGCTGTGAGTGCATTTGATGGTTGTTACATAGTGTTATTGTTCGTTGAGCATCCTGATGGCCTGGGGATAGAAGCTTCTTCTGAGTCTTTCTTTGCTTGCCATGAGACTCCGGTATCGCTTGCCTGACCGCAGCAGTTCAAAGAGGCAGTTGTTTGGGTGGCTGGAGTCTTTGATAATTCTCTTAGCCTTACCCATGCACCACTTGTTGTAAATGTTCTGGAGAGTGGGAAGCCCCCCTCCAATTGTGCGTTTGGCTGAACGGGCCACTCTCTGTAGTCTGCTACGGTCTTGTGCGGTGCTATTCCCAAACCAGGAGGTGATATTGCCAGTCAGGATGCTCTCTATTGTACATGAGTAGAAGTTCTTAAGGATCTTCTGACTGACTTGGAACCTTAGGCGCCTGAGGAAGTAGAGGCGTTGCCGTGCCTTCTTCACAACACTGTCAATGTGTGTGGTCCATGTCAAGTCCTCGGATATGTGGACTCCGAGGTACTTAAAACTGTTCACTCTCTCAACCAGTGCCCCGTCGATGCTGAGGGGGCTGTAGTCCCTGACCCCCGACCTCCTAAAGTCCACAATCATCTCCTTTGTTTTGCTGACGTTCAGGGAGAGGCTGTTCTCTTGACACCATCCCGCTAGGACCTTGACCTCTTCCAGGTAGGCCCTCTCGTCGTTTGCAGAGATCAGGCCCACAACTACTGTGTCGTCAGCAAATTTGATGATTGTGTTGTTGTTCCGCTGTACCACACAGTCATGTGTGTACAGGGAGTAGAGGAGGGGACTCAGAACACAGCCCTGGGGGGCCCCTATGTTGAGAGTGATGGATGAGGAGGTGCAGTTGCCTGCTCTCACCACCTGGGGTCTGCCCGTCAGGAAGTCCAAGACCCACTGGCAGAGGTCATAGTTCAAGCCCAGGTCCCTGAGCTTGGCTATGAGTTTGGAGGGGACTATGGTATTGAATGCTGAGCTGTAGTCGATGAACAGCATTCTCACATAGTTCCCCTGCCTCTTGTCCAGGTGTGATGCTGCTGTGTGCAGCACATGGGCTATGGCGTCCTCCGTGGACCTGTTGGGGCGGTATGCAAATTGCAGGGGGTCCAGGTTGATGGGGAGGGAGGAGCAGATGTAGCCCTTTACTAGCTTCTCAAAGCACTTCATGGCTATGGAGGTGGATTTTTTGGGTACAGGGATAATAGTGGACTTCTTCAGACAGGTGGGGATGACAGCCTGTTCCAAGGACAGGTTAAATATGTCAGTGAATACCGGGGCCAGTTGGTCGGCACAGACTTTTAGGACGCGGCCGGGGATACCGTCTGGTCCTGCTGCCTTTCTGATATTCACTTTCTTAAAGGTCCTCCTCACCTCATGTTCTGTTACCCTGAACACTGAGTCTCCATCAGCAGTGTCCCCGCCCTCCATTGCAGTGGTTCGTAGGCTGGTGTTGTTATTCCCAGCCTCAAACCTTGCATAGAATTCGTATTGAGATCATTTGCTAAGGAGATGTCACTGTTCAGCTTGAGGGAGGTGCCTTTGTAATCTGTCATCGTTCTGAGGCCCTGCCACATAGCTCTAGAGTCAGCCTGTTCATATTGGAGTAAAATGTTATCCCTGTAGCGCCTCTTTGCTTCTATTACTACTCTCCTGACATTGTATCTCGCCACCTTGTGGTCATTCATGTTGCCTGCCACAAGCCCGGCGTTGTATGCTGAGGTGCGCGCTTTCAGAGCCTCACGGATGGATTTGTCTACTCGGGGCTTTTGGTTTGGGTAAACTCTATAATTGTGGTAGTGGGGATTGTTTCTTCCACCAAAGTACAAACAAAGTCCAGCACTGTCTCCGTGTAGTCATTAATGTTATCTGTGTTATCGCGGAACACCCCCCAGTATGTACATTCAAGTGCAGCCTGTAGCGTTTCCTCTGACTCCACAGACCATTTCTGCACATCTCGCGAGACTACCGGCACGCGCTTGAGACTTTGTTTATACTGCGGAGAAAGGAAGATGGCGTCATGGTAAGACTTGCCGAATCCACTGGCAGAATGAGACTTGTATCCACACTTAAATTGCGAGTAACAATGGTCTAAAATATTACCACCTCTGGTGTTACAAGTCACATGCTGGTAGAAGTCCGGCAATACTCTTCTTAGGTTGGCGCTATTGAAATCACCCACAACCACAATAGCAGCATCAACGTTAGCTGCTTGGATTCTATTTACCTCGTCGTGTAGCTTCGAGAGCGCGTCGCCTGTGTTTGCTTGTGGTGGAATATACACGCCGACCAAGATGACCGACGTTAACTCTCTCGGAAGAAAGAAAGGCCGGCACTTGATGGATATATACTCCAGGATGGGGGAGCAGTGGTTTGAAAGTTCCTTCACGTTGCCTGGATCGCTCCAATTGTTGTTCAACATGAAGGCTATCCCACCTCCCCGCTGTTTACCGGATTCTACTGTTCGATCTTTTCGATTAATGAAGAAGTGGTCGGCCGGTTGAATGGCGTGGTCTGGGATGTCCAGTGTCAACCACGTCTTGGTGAAGCAGAGAACATTGCAGTCTCTAACGTCTCTTTGGAATTGAATCCTTGCTCTGATGTCGTCCAGTTTATTATCTATTGATTGTACATTGGCCAGCAATATGCTGGGCAATGGCGTTCTGTGTCGCCTGGCTCGCAGTCTGTTTCGGACGCCGGCTCTCCTTCCTCGTTCTTGGTCTCGGTCTTGGTCTTGGTCAGCGCTAACTTGTGTGTGTGTGTGTGTGCGTGCATGTGTGTGCGTGCATGTGTGTGCGTGCATGTGTGTGTATGTGTGCGTGTGTGTGTGCATGCATGTGTGTGTGTGTACACCTCACATGTGTATGTGTCTGTTAACACGTCGCTTTCCCTCCCAGAACACAGTTCAATGGGTTTCACCTCGCGGTGAATCGGTAGCAGGGACGATGAGTGTAGAGATGGAGAGAGAGTAAGAGAGAGAGAGTGAAAGAGATAGAGAGGGAGAGAGAATGAGAGAGGATGGAGAGAGAGAGGGAGAGAGAGGAGAGAGAGGGATAATGGGAGAGGATGGAGAGAGAGGAGAGATAATGAGAGAGGATGGAGTGAAAGAGAGAGAGAGGGTAGGAGAGAGAGAGAATGAGAGAGGATGGAGCGAGAGGAGAGATAATGAGAGAGGATGGAGTGAGAGAGAGAGAGGGTAGGAGAGAGAGAATGAGAGAGGATGGAGCGAGAGGGAGAGAGAGGAGCAAGAGGAAGAGAGGAGAGCGAGAGGAGAGAGAGAGAGAGAATGAGAGGAAGAGAGAGAGAGGGTGTGTGTCTGCACACCCTCGTACCACTATCCGAAGACCAAATATCCCCAGGTGTGTTTGTGTGGAGAGAGCAAGGACAACTGTTGTAAGTGCACAGAAGGATTATTTTGCACATGAGTACCTACATGTGGTGGTGGTGGTGATGTGTGCGTGTGTGTGTGGATGTGTGGATGTGTGTGTGTGTGTGTGTGTGTGTGTGTGTGTGTGTGTGTGTGTGTGTGTGTGTGTGTGTGTGTGTGTGTGTGTGTGTGTGTGTGTGTGTGTGTGTGTGTGTGTGTGTGTGTGTGTGTGTGTGTGTGTGTGTGTGTGTGTGTGTGTGTGTGTGTGTGTGTGTGTGTGAGGTTACTTCAGATTCACAAAGGCGGTGAGGTGGTTTTGTTTGTTCCTGCAAAGAGAGGATCTGCACAGTAGCCATACTGCAGAGAGAGAGAGAGAGAGAGAGAGAGAGAGAGAGAGAGAGAGAGAGAGAGAGAGAGAGAGAGAGAGATTGGGAAGCTAAGAGAGAGAAAGAGAGAGAGATAGATATCTGTGTGGGTGGGTGGGTTTGTAGGCAGGTGGGTGGGTGGTCAATGTATTATTATGTACACAGTATACAGTATATGCATGTATGTACTGTGTGTATGTATGTATCTTTTGAATGTATTCTGGTATTGTATAACATGTATATATTTTTTATTTTTGTATGTTTGATTTTACAAAACAGGGGAAGTTCTCAATAAGCCTCTTAGGCTTCTAACTTCTCCTTCACAATATGGTTATAACTTATGTTTTGTTTAACTGTGTTCATAAATAAATACAATACAATACAATAGATATCTGTGTATCTGAGGCAGGTGTGTATGGCTGAAAGCGGATCCACACATATTTATGAATAATAAAACAGACACACCGTACCACTGCTATGGGTGCTCTCTCTCTCTCTCTCTCTCTCTCTCTCTCTCTCTCTCTCTCTCTCTCTCTCTCTCTCTCTCTCTCTCTCTCTCTCTCTCTCTCTCTCTCTCTCCCTCTCCCTCTCCCTCTCCCTCTCCCTCTCCCTCTCTATCTATATCTCTCTCTCTCTCCCTCCCTCTCTCACACACACAGACACACACCCATACACATGGTGTGCGTTCTCAGGAAGCAGATATGGAGAGCTGATAGACAGTAATGGTGTGAAATCTGCAACACTGCAGGGGGCTACAGAGAGAGAGAGAGAGAGAGAGTGAGAGAGAGAGAGAGAGAGAGAGAGAGAGAGAGAGAGAGAGATAGAAACGGACAATAAGGAACCTAAACCCTTAGGAACTTACGCTGCATTACACCTGTGCCTTGTCTACAAGAGTTACAGTGTCATTATTGTTGACATGCATACACATGTACATATTGTCTATTAGGGGTGTAACCGTACACTGTAAAAAAAATTATAATAAAGGTTCTAATCTGTAAATTGATTTAATAATAAATTATTATTTCTTTTTACTTGGAGTTTTGAATATAATTCTGCATGCAAAAAAGGTTGTGCGTTCCGTTAGTGGTTAACGTACCGTTGCATTCGTTCGGTACACAACGCGTACTGAACCGAAGGTCCAGTACTGAAACGGTTCGGTACGGATACGTGCACCAGTACACCCCTATTGTCTATTGACCTGCAGAGTGCAGCAAGAGGCCCTGCGCCTGCATACTTCAAGAATTAATCCTAGTCGTTTAGGCCTATGTGCTGCACCGCCTAAAGCCTTAATGTCGCACTTATAGACTGTTTCGTGTAGTTAAAAGGTACAGTGTTCCTTATGTTCATTTTTTTTTTCTTCAATTAAATCCGTTTGTTCCTACGATCTAGTCACTAAATTAAAGACTCTGTTAAGGAGTTTTCTGTGGGAAACTGCAGTGCATGACAAAATTATACATTAATTACGGCCCCAAGGCCAGTTTTCAGAGCACATTATGTCTTATTTGCAGCAAGATACAGTATGTACGCTCCTCAGTGCGTGTGCACACACAGACACATACACACACACACACACACGCACATTAACGTACACATAAACACCTCTTTAAATAGTGTTTCAGTGATTTGTCCCTGCTGATTGGGCTGCTATTGTAATAATAATGATAAAGGTGCCAGTTAGGAGCCTCAGCCACACACATACAGTACACACCTAGAGATGTTCCGATACCATTTTTTCCTTCCCGATACCGATTCCGATACCTGAGCTTTGGGTATCGGCAGATACCAAGTACTGATCCGATACCAGTGCATACATTTTTATTTTATTTTTTATATTATATATATTTATTTTTTTACTGCTACATATACTATTTTACATATACAGTTTATTTTGTAATAACTAGAAAGTAATGGTATTTATTCAACAACAGTTGATTGTATAGATTAATTAATTGACAACTGTGCTCAATTTTGTTGTATGTATGTTGTATGCCATGTTGTATGGCAAAACACAAGGGAAAACTATGACTAGCTTGTGGTGATTAGACATAATTCACCCACGGAACTGTTGTTGGGACATTGGTTCCGCACGGACATTTTAGCTAGTAACGAGACAGGTGTATGTTGTGATTTTTTGATGCACAATAAATATTCAACTTTCTCTTTTGAGACTCGACTCCTATCCTTCGACACTACAAGCTAAACATTGCTGTCCGGCAATATGTCATTAATTGCGTGCCTGTGTGCGAGAGGTCGGTCAGTGACGACACTTAAGTTAGTCAGTTAACGTGAGCTATATGGAAAGACAATGTAACATTACTGGGGGAAAAGTTATTTACCTTGGAATACTCCTGTGCCAACTTGCTGTACTTTGCTTGCAGGTCTGCAGCCATGCATTATTGCTGGATTAGGAATAGGCTAATAGCCCAAACTGTGGCCAACTTGAGCCAAGGTACCGTTATCAAGCTAAGCTAGCTAACCCTCCTACAGGGTTCTTCACATTGATATTTGATAACGTTATCGGCTAACGCTAGTCGGTAGCTACTTGGCTTGAATCTGATTCACCGTGGGTGCATTGTTGTTGATAGACGGCCAGTGTCAGGTCCTCGAGAAAGGACAGGTGATCATCTGATTTGATGTAGCATTAAAGCGGATGTTCCAACTAGCTAGCTTTTCAGCTAATGCTAATAACAACTAACTAGCTAGCTTTTCAGCTAATGCTAATAACACCAGCAAGCGAAACACATCCGAGCTCCCCGTCACACTGCTCTGCAGGGGAAGATGGCATTTCAGTTCAGTTCAGTTATTTTTTATTTCGGGTTTTGGACACATAACAATGGTCATTCCATAAATCTGCAACGTTTTACCAGCTGCTTTTGCAGCATTGTCCAATTGTCCAAAAAGGGCTAGGGAGAAGCACTAGGCTTGTCAGGCCCTACCCCTTGTCAGATCCGGCTGGTTTTTCAATGTGTACATAATGTAAATATCTGTAGATGACAGCATCTACTCTTAGATCTCAAATGAGGAGGACTGTATCATTTGTGTGTGTTTTCAAGTTAGACTGGGGAAGCCACAGACAGACAGAGCGGAGAGCAGATGAGGATTTGGGCAGATGAGGATTAGCCGCTGGTGGGGAAGATTTGGTCAGAGAGAGCTATGGGGAAGAGATAGAAAGGGCGTTAGAGTGGGTCAGTAGGTGAAAAGAGCCGTTGCCATGACATCGTGTCCCTTAGTAACGAGAAGGGGCGTGGCTACGGGGATGGCCACCGGTTGCTAGGGGAAAGACTAAGAAACTAAGCGTAGACACGTAGACAGAGAGACCTCAGGACCTAGAGGGTGGGGAAGGGAAGCTGACACGTAGCCCCCACCCTCCGGTTGCCACGAGCCAGCTTCGGCTAACAGGGAAGGCATTTGGATAACACTAGGCTGCGACAACCACCGGGCTGATAGAGAGAGAGATCATTAGAATAATGAATTAAGACTTTTTCAAAGACTTTTCAGAACGGTTTCCATCTTGTACAGAGTATGTGTATGGGAATAAACATAACGTTCCAAGGAAAGGTATCCTGTTTCCAGCGTGTCTTTAATTCTTTTGAGACGAATGCATCAATGGGGAAAGATATCATGTATCAGCTAGTACGATGAGAAAGAGATAAACACAACGCAGAAACTTCACAGAGCCACAGGTGACGAGGTGATTACTGGCTGATATCGCGTAATCTAACACCCTGAAGACTTACGTTTTCTTTTTTTTCTTTTCTTTTTTACATTTACATACATACATAGTACATACATATAGTACACATTACAGTACACACATATAGTACACATTACAGTACACATTACAGTATAGTATACCTGCAGTATATAATAGTATATAGTATATAATAGTGTATACAACACATATATAATGTGATATGAGATATATAGTACATGATATACACAATATAATATAGTACCATAATATAATAGTATATAGTGTAAATATAGTTTAATATAATATACAAGTGAATTATAATATGATTATATAATGTAATATGATATAACGTACAATACAGTATCATATGTATTTTCTTTATTAATATGCAATTAAAGCTCTTCTTCCCTTCTGTACCTATCGAAAATAGATATTTTTTTTGTCTAGATTTGAATTGATTTATGTTTTATGTTTTAGTTCATCCTCTAGCCCATTCCACAGGGCTAAGAAAGTGTATCTGCTGTTAAAATGACAAACAGCATTGACACTTTCATTCACGGTCGATAAAAAACACGTTCATTTTATAATCCTCACTCTCCGCTAGCTCTGCACGTGTTGTTGTTGATCAATTACGTCATATGGGATCGGAGCATAGACTTGACGCATACTCGCCAATACCCGATCCAGCCTTTTAGGCTGTATCGGAGGCACTCTCGGTATCGGAACAACTCTATACACACCCACGCACGCACACACACACACACACACACACACACTCCTCAAGGCACACACACACCCACACACATACACATACATCCACGCACACACACACACACACACACACACACTCCTCAAGGCACACACACACCCACACACATACACATACATCCACGCACACACACACACACACACACACACACTCCTCAAGGCACACACACACCCACACACATACACATACATCCACGCACACACACACACACACACAGGGCCGGACTGGGGAAATAATTCATACCGGGAGATATAGCGCGAAATATAGCCCCAGTCAGGCCACTTTTTAAGCGGGGGGTCTGGGGGTCCCCCACCAGGATTTTTTTTGTTACAAAGACTTAATTTCCTGCATTCTGGTGAATTTTAGTGCATGTGAATCACAAACTAATGAGCCAACAATTGCTTAGTACAATGTAGTGTTATGAACCTCAAATAAAACTGTTGTGGCACTAGCAATGCTACTCTCTCCACCTTCAAAAAGAAAAAAGCAAGAGCACAACATATTTGTCTATTTACTATTATAATACAGTTAACCACTCTCTCCACCTATTCAAACAGAGCAAGAGCACAATACCATATTCACTTTACTGATGCACTATCCATCAACAGTTAAAATAGCCCTTACACAAACATTAAATAACAGACCTTTCATTATTACAAAACTACCTGGCTCACTGCCTGGCTGTTACAGTATTCTGCAGAGTGCCATCTGCCATTCCATTCGCCGCCTGCCCTCCACTGTCAATCAGTTGTATCGCCTGGTCCCGCCTCCACCAATCACAAGCGGCAGCACGGCTCCATTGTGTGTGTGTGTGATCCGAGGGAGAGAGTCAGATAGTTCTCCAACTCTGTCGCAGACAGTGAAATCCTGGTTGTTCCCCACCCACCTCGGTTATCTAACTATCACAACTAGAAACAATGGCCTGGCAAAAAAAAAAAAAATTATAAAAAAAAATATATATATATATAATCTTTTTTTTAATTTTTTTTTTTTTTTTTTTTTTGCAGGCCAGGCCACCGGGAAAACTCCCGGTGCTCCCGATGGCCAGTCCGGGCCTGCACACACACACACACACACACACACACACACTCCTCAAGACACACACACACCCACACACACTCAAACGCACACACACATACACCCATGCACGCACACACACACACTCCTCAAGGCACACACACACCCACACACATTCACACACTCCCCTGCCTTCATCCTACACAAGCAATTGTGCGGCTGTCCTAGGGCTGGGCGATATGGCCAAAAACGTTATCGCGATACAATTATAAAATTATTTTCATATAACTCGATATCGATAATTATCGTCGATATAATGTCTGTCAAGTTTAATTAACTTCTTATGCCCGGCGGCGATGGACGGGCTATTAATAGCATAGATATATATAATAGACTTGTTTTGCTGCTGCGAATGTTGATGTCGTCATCAAGTCCGCGCACGTTTGCAGTTAGCCGACAAGCGGAGTATCTCATGACAGACAATGTACTAAATATTACCCTAAAATACTCTCTTCCGCCCCAATATATTGAAACGACGTCCACTGTATACCCCACACTACTATAAACGTGGCCTCAGAATTCACGACACACACATACTCGGCACGTAAATATATAAAATAGTGCCTTGCAAGCTAGTTATCCTAGCCAGCCTGTTGTGTCTAAGCGGTGTATTCCATGACAATGTAATAAATATTACCCTAAAATACTCTCTTACGCCCCAATATATTGAAACGACGTCCACTGTATACCCCACACTACTATAAACGTGGCCTCAGAATTCACGCCACACACATACTCGGCACGTAAATATATAAAATAGTGCCGTGCAAGCTAGTTATCCTAGCCAGCCTTGTTTACTACTAGAGTCCTACCTCTCTACCCAGAGGTGCACCGCGGGTCTCCTTCACTGTCGGCCATCTCCTTCACTGATTGGTTGTTAGTGCGTGTGCTGATATCCAAGCTTGGAAAATCGATATATCGAAACTTTGCGACCACGTTTCATGTTTATTTCGAGGAAATAATTTATCGCGATAGTTATCGTTATCGTTTTATCGCCCAGCCCTAGGCTGTCCTACACTGATTAGAACCAATTTGTCATACATTTGTGATGTAATTGATATGAATACATAAATGTACAAGTTAACACCCCTTTGCTGAGAAATATATAGAAGTGAAGAAAAATACCCTTTTTTTCCAGCATCGCTGGACACTGCATACGGATGCTCTCCCCTTTCTCCGGGAGATTACAGAGGATCACCAATATACAGTACCACTGAACACATCAATGGACTTTAGTTTCTGAGAGGCTTTTTCAGTGGACTGACTCGGTGTGAGGACTTTAAACCATATCACTTTGTGGTGACATTAAAGTATATTCACTACTAAAAGCATGTCCTTCTCTCCCCCTTGTGTCCCGAACCTGTCCGACTGCTGGTCATTCAAACCTTTATTTATTCTCGAAAAGGACATTGAGGTCACCCTCATTTTCAATGTCGTCGAGACTTACAGAACAAATGCAACTTCTGAAAAGTCTAACTCTTCCACTATAGGTCAGAGGTTAGTACCTTTGAACTTTATCTGCGACACTTGAGTTTTGAGCTATTTAACAGGCGGAGTGACCACTGGATGGTCAACTCTCTTCTTAAAAAGGACTGCATATTCAGTCATGTCCAGAATCAGTCCTGAGAAAGGCTATGGTGATGATTAATTCAGTGTGATGATGGCTATGAAGGACTAATAAACCTAGCTGAAACAGTGTTTTTCAAATCAATTCAATCTTTAATACAGACTCATGGTCGAGATAAAAAAGAAAACATACACAACCTATATAAAATTACACACAAACGGGCAAAAATAACATCACTTAAAATACACATCAATGTCCCACAAATAGACCACTGTGCCAATGTCTCCACATAGATGAGTGGTAACGTGTGGCACTGAACCTAATGTCCTAATGTTTTCAGTTCCCACACAGTCGCTTCACTTATCACAACTGTAGCCTAGATGTACCATGCTTTCTCCCAAAGTAGCAGACTGACATGGGTGTAAATGATTAAGACTGTTAATCTGTTGGTCAATAACTGTGTCCGTCTGGCTCACAGGATGTACGTTAGCTAAGTTTAAGCATATTTTATACTTATGCTTATGCCAACCCCTGTGAGCCGTGGCTAGCGTTAGCATCAGGGCTAGCTAGCTAGCTAGGATAGCAACAGACGGACTAATCCACCACAAACGGCTCCATACAAATTCACTCAGGAAACAAATGCCTGATATGGTGCTAATGCTAGCCACTCAGTTGCAGCCTCATAAATTGGCGTGAGCTTTTTCTAAACAAAAACAAGCTAACGTTAGTGCTAGCTGGTTAGAACTAACCTTATTGCAATCTAACCTGGTTACATTTACGTGGATTTTCTTGTGGAAGGTCTTCAGCTGTCGTTTGAGATTAGTGGTGTTTTTACCCTTAATTCGATGAACACATTTCTCCCCGGGCTGAGCGGGCTCCCCTTCTTCTCCTCCTCATGTTTCACTTTCAACAATACATTCTGTAGCTCCTTCGAGCTCTATATATCTAAAGTATGCCCAGAGGTCTGGTCTTCGTTTTCTTCCAAGCCCACTGCATACAAGACCACGAGAACCTGTTGCCCCGCCATTGTCCCTCTGAGGTCTGAGCTATTTTGTGATATTGTAAAGCTGCCTATGGGTCAGGTGACCTCTATACCCCTGTTGTGTGCAGTTACTAACGTGGGTGAGGAATTTAATCAAAGCGCTTGCGCTGCACAAACAGGAAACGGAAATACTGCAATAATAATAACATGAATTATTCTAAAAGTTATAATTATTTTGTCTCGTCGAGAGATTTCGTACAAAAGGTTTTTGTAAACTACATTTTGTGTCGTCGTTTGTAGTCAACGACATTGCATGAATTATTTAGTCACGTTAGTGTCACATGATCTCCGTTAATGTGACGTCTCGTCTGGTTGTCGTTAGGGGAAAAAGCTTTGTTGACGACCATATATAGTCATCATTTTCGTTGACTAAATTAACACTGGTGGAAGGCCTCCTCTTACCGGTGTATATGTAGCTATACTTTGGGGCAACCGAGACACCCCTTAACACATTCTGTGCCATAAACGTCTTTTTACGTTTCTCGGGGTGCCGATCGTTGAGTGCCAAAAACATAAAAAGTTATTTTTTGATTGTTTGATCTTTTTACTTTGATCCCCGCTCTACACAGTTGCCCAGAGCGATCTGCATCATTTAGGCACGTCCCGACACATTGGAACTGCATTCTGATTGACTATCACCAGGTGGCAGTATCGTCACGTGTCTGAACTGATAGTCAGCTTCACTCAGTTTCTCCTCACGAGTGGCCCCTCCTTCTTCTGGGACAGAAATGTACAGTCCTCGCCTCGGGATTCCGTTGCATAAGCATGACCATCGAAACGTGTATAGACATATACACCGGTAATCGCGATGGCGATGCGATCACTTGGAATTATTCTTTTGGAATACCTTCTGGCTAAGGTAAGGTACATTCTATGTCTATTTGACCTAATCTGAAACGTGTTTTTCTAACGATCACAGTTCTGTGTTTCAACAGACGAAAAACATGCTCGGCAAACGCGATCATAGTTTTGAGTTAAAACGACCCACCCCCCCTTGATGATTTTGTGATGATACATATATACAAGTCATATACCTTTGATATGGGAGTATTCAGGGTTTCAGGGGATCAGCCAGAACGGTTTGGGCTTATTGCACATAACGTGTTTTATCTCGCAATCTATGACAAAAGACTGTATTATCTTGGAAATGCGTGATGTTTAGCGTGTAATAAACTACAAACTACAGCGTGTGGAAACAAACTATTATTCCCATGCTGGACTACTAATGTTTGTGGAAATGGGCCACACCGTGTCTCTACAGCTATAATACAGAACACAAACACAGCTTCGCAAACATACTGTAGTGCAATGACCACGGAAACGACTAGAAAGGCTATGGCATTCTAAAGGTAAATTAACCAAACAGTGCGGCACTCAAAGTGTTAAGGTTATTTAGAGGGAAGAGCAGTCAGACCCAGGCTCATTAAATGTGATTGTAATGTTATATGACATTATTGTGGTGTGTAACTAGTGACAGCTACATTATTTAACCCCTATTGGGCCTCGACGATACATACATACATTCAATTCAATTCAATTCAATTAATGAGGTAGTCATGTAATTGAGCTGTTGTGTAAATAGCATGTAAACATGATCATTTCACACTTTCAAAACATATTTTTTTATATACTATATATAATTATTTTGATTGTTTTTCTTTTTTACAGTTATACAAAACAAAGAAAATGGACAGAACACCAACAACCATGGAACTATCGCCATATCACATGACCGCCTCCCATCAGAAGGTCTCATTGAGTCACATTTACATTTACATTTAGTCATTTAGCTGACGCTTTTGTCCAAAGTGACTTACAGGTTCAGCAGGAAGGGTACAACTCTTTCAGCTAATGCCTCTTTTCCACTGCATGGTACCGACTCGACTCGACTCTACTCTACTCTGCCTTTTCGGTTTTCCATGGCCAAAATTTGCGGATGGTACCTGGTACCGGGTACTTTTTTAGTACCTGCTCTGTCGAGGTTCCAAGCTACAGTAGTAGAAGCAATACCAGAAAGTGATGTGAAACACTGCAGACCACTGATTGGTCAGAAGAGAGAATCGTCACTACGTTATCATTGCGCTACACGGGGGACGTCCTGCACAAAACACAAACCGCCATCTTTAAATAGCCTCGCGACTACTAAACATTAGCATTCATTATTTGTTTGCAGCAAGAACAAAGTGCAATAAACAAAAAAGGATACATTCACTGTGTATTCTGCCTCATTTATTGATGAAACAAAACCAACATCAACACAATTTACCACCAAGAACAGAGAGTTTAGTCTCACAAAAAGATAGCAAATTTTGTTAGCTTACGTGCTAATGTGACTGGGATTTTCCATTATAATAGTTAGCATTACGGCTAGCGTACATTAGCTAATAAGGCACTGGTATCATAGAATAGAATAGAATAGAATAGAAATACTTTAATCATCCCGATTTGTAGTGTCAAATTTCCCTCAGGATGATTAAAGTATTTCTGTTATATTCTATGATACCAGTGCCTTATTAGCTAACTACATGTAAGCTAACAAAATTCGCGATCTTTTTGTGAGACTAAACTCTTTGTTCTTGTGGCAAATTGTGTTGATGTTGGTTTCATCAATAGGGAGGTGTAGTCTGACGTCACTGGTTGTTCCACCAGTGTACAGTTGTACAGTAAATGACCAAGTATGGCTTTGTCAGTATCCCAATGTACAGTGTATCACAAACAGTACTGTATTTGCAAATCTGATATGTCATAAATGTATAGATGTAGCAGTACTGTCTATCTGTATGTCATGTATGTCATAGTTATGATGAATTGAAAATGGGGGACCCTGATGTAAACATGATGAAAGTATTTCTCTGGTCTGCATCCCCTTAACAATTGTATGTATTGAGCTGTACTGTACTGTACCCATTCTGCAATCTGTTAATAAACTTTTCAATCAATCAATCAAACCACCCGTATAGGGATTTATCATTGGGAAAATGGACTATTTTATGGGCTATTGTAACAATTCTGCCATATGGAAATTGAAAAGCTTTCCATTTTTGCATAAAATGAGTTCCCCTCTATCACTAACATTATTGTTTAAGCATTTTTGGTTGAAATAAATGTTGGCGATTTTTTTTTATGATTAATTGCGAATATTTTCATGTTGAACTATAGATTGTGGATGAATAAGCACAGAAAGGTACACCATGCAAATGTTAATGCTTTATTTGTTTTAAACGAGACGATCTAGAAATGGGCAATGGGGAAATGCATTGTGTTCCACAGAGGGCGGAACACGAAAAACGGCAATGACGTAACCACTACACCTCACTATAAATGACACAGAATACACTGTGAAGGTATCTTCATAGCTTTATAGCTAGCTTCTTTATAGCTGTGTGTGTGTCGCGTTGAAGTTGACATCACGGCGCCCTCGCTATGATGACCAGCTACACTGACGGCGGGTACTACCTGCAGTGGAAAACTAACAAAGTACCAGGTAACAAAAGCGAGTAGAGTAGAATCAAGTAGGTACCATGCAGTGGAAAAGAGGCACTAAATAACAATGTTCATCAAACCTTGTTGAAACTTGGGTGCTACAGTGTTAAGTGCATAGTAGTAAAGACATATTATTATAGCAGGTAATATAGGCAAGGAAGATTAATTAGTGGAAGAGTACATGATAGTAGAAGGTTCGCTTTTTCGGGGGGGTGTTTCTTCTTCTTTCATTTCAGATATTGACTGAAGACGTGTGTTTTTAGCCGACGGCGAAAGATCGGTCAGGTTTCGGCTGTGGGAGGGAAGTTCGTTCCACCATTGTGGGGCAAGGACTGAGAATAGGCATCTCTTTGATGACCCTCCCGGAGCTCGGATAGGAGTGGGTCTGAGGCACGGTGTCCTATATAGAGAGCCTCTGCCACCACCAGCCTGTTGTTATTCACCATAATGTACGTATGTGTGGTTATTGTTTTGGGGGGGGGGGGGGGGGGGACGGACTCCACTCTGGAAATAGAAGAGAGGTCTAATGAATTCACATCTACTCTACCCAGCGTCCCTTGCTTCCTGCCTGCCGACTCCACTGCTTGATCACCTCCTCGTTGGGCACCTCCTTATTTATAGCGTCATTATTTTTAGCCCTTGTTAATTTGCGGCGCTCTGTCTTCTGGAGAATTAACAAAGTGGTAGGGGGTGGGTGGGTGGGGGTTGGAATAGAGGGGGGGGGGTGGGTGGTGGGGACGGAGGGAGGCGAGGAGAAAAGGAGACAGAAAGGGAGAAAATGGAAAATAGACGTTTGTGAAGTGATGATGTTGATGTGTGGAGGTGCAGGGTATTTCTTCTCCTCAACTCTTTTAGGTTTAACAGCGGCTTGAAAGGACTTATTATTCTCTCTATAATATGCTACAGTGATGTATTATCTCCAGCACTGACTTCCTCCACCTTCTCTCATTATTTCATTACATGGGAATTGAGCTACCCATCAAGGTAATGCCTTCTCCCCCTTATCTCTCTCGCTCTCTCTCTGTCTCTATCTTTCTCTCTCCCTGTCTCTGTCTCTATCTCCCCCTCTCTCTCTCTCTCTCTGTATGTCTCTCTCTCTGTCTGTCTGTCTCTCTCTCTGTCTGTCTCTCTCTGTCTGTCTCTCTCTCTCTCTCTCTCTCTCTCTGTCTATCTTTCTCTCTCTCTCTCTGTCTGTCTCTCTCTCTGTCTGTCTCTCTCTGTCTGTCTGTCTCTCTCTCTCTCTCTGTCTATCTTTCTCTCTCTCTATCTTCTCTCTCTCTATCTGTCTCTCTGTCTCTCTTTCTCTATTGCTCTCTCTCTCCCTCCCTCTCTCTCTCCCCCTCTCCCCCCCCTCTCTCTCTCTCTCTCCCTGTCTCTTTCTCTCAATTTCTCTCTCCGTCTCCCTCTCTCTCTCTGTCTCCATTTATTTCTCTCTCTCTCTATCTCCCCCCTCTCTCTCTGTCTCTATCTTTCTCTCTCTCTGTCTCCCTCCATCTCTCTATCTCCCCCCTCTCTCTCTGTCTCTTTCTATCTCTCTGTCTCTCTTTCTCTCTCGCTCTTGTCTCCCTCCCTCTCTCTATATCCCCCTCCCCCCTCTCTCTCTCTCTCTCCCTGTTTCTCTCTCTCTGTTTCCCTCTCTCTCTCCCTCAAGTTTCAAGTTTGTTTAATAGTTGTCATAGTAAAATACAGAATACTTTTCCATGAAATGCTTTTTTTCTGTATGAGCTCCTGGGATTGTGCTAGATAAAAATAGGTAAAAAGTATAAAATAGAAAAAGTTAAAGGTACGTAAACAAAAAGTGTTCAGTCAATATACATACAATATACAATACTGTCTCTCTCTCCCTGTCTCTCTCTCTCTCTCTATCGCTCTCACTCTGTCTCCCCGTCTCTCTTTCTCGCTCTCTCTTTCTCTCCCTCTCTTTCTCTCTCCGTCTCCCCCACTCTATCTCTCTCCATCTCTCTCTCCATCTCTCTCTCTCTATCTCTCTCTCTCTCTCTCACCTCGTGAATGATGATCCACTCTCTGTTCTGGATGTGAACTTCATCGGAGTGCGTCCTTAAAGCTAGCCTAGCTTAAAAGGCGCTGCACGGAGTCATCAGAAGCCCCTTCTCGTTAATGACACACCGGTGGCCGTTGAGTGAACCGCGTCGGCATCCTGTCGCACTTTCTTCCTCGCTCGCCATCAATGATGAAATTAATGGAGTGCGAAATTGCAGTGAAATTAAAACTTAAGATACATAATCAATAATAGGCAGAGTAGCATTTTCTGGATGATGAAAAGCTTCTAACCCAGGGCTGGTAAATCTTACATTTGTGAGTTTGTTAGTTTTTCATTGTCCATTGATTTAGTGAGTTTACCACTGAGGTGAAGTCAGGGCATCAGAGCAGGAAGTGCTTGTTTTACTGCACGGTCCCAGCTTGATACATTTTGCAGTTCCCTCAAAAATATCGCCGCCAAAATCACCATTGCTACTCTAACTCAACCCTGGTAAGTATGACTTCTGAATCTGACCAACAAAAAGCAAAACGTTTGTTCACCACATAAATTGTAAAATGGTAAATGGTGCATTTTATATAGTGCTTTTATCCAAAGCGCTTTACAATTTTGTTCCTCACATGTTACCCATTCATTCACCGACGGCAGAGGCAACCATGTGAGGTGCCAACCTGCTCATCGGGAGTGTTACATTCAAGCCTAACATATGGCTCGTCAAGGCCTTGAATGCGACGTGGTGGACACAGGACACTGGACAAAAGTTATCAAAAATAACTATTTATTTACACAGCAATTTACTAATAGAACAAAATAATAGGGGAGCTGGGTGCTCCAGACTCCATAGTTCAGGATATAAATGAAGCAAAGCACATGGTCAAAAATAGCACAGCAAAAATTGCCAAAAGGGTGGAAAGGTCTCAGAGCACAAATGAAGGAGCACTTCTGGTGAGGTTCTGGAGACCAAGTGATGAGCGACACCTGCAGACTGCACTCTGGCCTGCTTACATAGGGCGTGGTGCCTCAATCACCACACCTGTGACAAATACAAGAAGCGGCCATTTTAAACACATGGAAATGACAACAGAAGTGTGTATCAATTAAACCACCAATTAGTGACAGCACACTTAACCACAATGTGAATATGCACCACAGACAGTAAGTATCCCTCCACCATGTGAAAGTAATACGTAACACCCCCACACCGAAGATTTATGTTCTTCTCCCAACTATAGCCCAAAGAAACCATCACCAAGAGAATGAACATAAATAAATAAATAAGAAGATACTTACCAACCTTACCAAAAAAAAATGCAACCACACACTCCAACATGTGTAGTGCCTGTACTGTGTTGAGTGTGAGCCCCGGTCAAGAGTCACACTCAACTGTACACAAAAAATGAATGTGACCCACAAAGCGAGCCACTACCACAGAGTGACAATGGGTCGGCCCCTGTCGAACACAACCCTTAACTCCGTCGAATGCTCGCTACTGAGGAACATTCGACACTGTCGTTTAGCAACCCCGTCCTGATACCCGCCCAAGCGAGACCCCACCAAAATGTAACCAGCCGGGCCTGGGTGGAGCGGAGCTAGTGGAAACATCTGGGCAACTAAACCCCACTCAGCCCCTACTGAGGCGCAAGGCCTAGAAGCCAATCCACCCACCAACACATCACCACCAAACAAAAAACTCACGACAACAGGTCCCTCCGCCGATACAGACCTGACAAACAGAGACAACAAACTGGAGTCAGCATGAGACAGCAGCTCACTGCGCTCAGGACAGAAAACAGGAAAACAAAATACAGGCTCCACATCAACAGGCCGCTCCACCGACACCGACCTGTCAAAAGGAGACAGCAAACTGGAATCACACACTTGAGAAAAAACAAACTCATCGCGCTCCGGACAACCAACAGGAAAACTATCAGCACACTCCCCTGGTACCAACACAGTGCCCATCTCCTCCCCACCTGGCACTGTCAGTACATGAGACTGTACTGAGGGCTGTACCCCCGATAGCTGCACAGGAGACTGCGAGTCACGAACATCCAGAGCAGGATGTACCGCCTCAGGCACGTCCTCACCATCCCTGGAACAGAGCAACATCACATCAGGCACAAAAATATCCGGAGTACCACCCAAAATGGCGTCACAAAAAACAGCATGGTCAGGAACCAAAATGGTGGCACACTCATCAACACTGTGACTCAAAATGGCGCCACAAAAATTAGCACTGTCATACGCAACAATGACAGAAGAAACTGCACCGTCATGAGCCAAAACAGTGTCACAAAAAATAGGACTGTCATGAGCAACAATGGTGTCACAGACAGCAACAGTGTCATGAGACAAAAAGGTGCCCGATTTGTTTTTACTGTCACAATCAAAATGGTTGCCACCCATTAGACAAGGTTGTGAAGACTGCTCCTGCTGCACAGGACACAGGTAACTAGGTCGACAAGCATACCTAGCATACCCAGCGCCTGGCAGAGAGTCAGTGTGGTCACATGAAGCAATATCAGAACCAATAACTGACATACTGGGATCATCACCGCTGACAAGTGAGACATCATGAACATTAGAGCTATAGGAAGGCCGGCAGCCCAATTCTGGCCTTGTAGCCTCCTCAACCAGAATGGTGCCACATGAAATGTCAGAAACGGTGCCACATGAAGTAGCAACAACCTTCTCACTCTCATCCTCCTCATCCTCCTCCTCCAATCCGGCTGTGGCCTCAGCCACTGTAAAGGCTGGGAAGCCCACGAGACACTGCTCCGCCACTCGAGTATCTGGCACGCATGTCACCTCCGGTTTCACCAGTACTTTACCTCCAGCCAAGTCATTGCCCAAGAGCAACGTTACCCCCTGCATAGGGAGTTTGCCAGCCGTCACTCCGATCACCACTGGTCCTGATACAAGGGCACAATCAAGAAAGACATTATGCAGCGGCACATTCATCGTGTGCATTCCAAAAGCCTCAATAACAACCCCTGCACCCAACTCAGAGTGGTGCGTAAAGGGCAGGACACTACGTTGCACAAAAGATTGGGATGCGCCAGTATCACGGAGAATTGTCACCGGTACTTTAGGACCTCCCTCTGTCAATGAAACAAACCCATTACTCCTGAAAGGTGTGTAAAGGTCATCCACTCCTTTGCCATCTAGTGGAGACAGAACAGGGTTACGTACAGGTGTATTTATCAACATCACTGGTCTGGGTGGGTTAGACGGGCGCTTTTCCGGGTGCAAACGATAACAATTTCCCATCACATGTCCTGCACTCCCACAATTCTGGCACTTCCGGGCATCATCGCTTCCCCATGCCCCATTAAACTTACCACTACCCCCAGCACTGGACCCTGCAGGCCTATTAGGAGTCCATTTTGGCCTCCCCTCATCATGCACAGGATAATGCTGTCTCTCAAAAGACGTCCTGTGGGTCAAAACATACTCATCAGCCAGGACCGCTGCTGCTGAACAGGTCCTGACTTTCCTCTCATTTAAGTACATAGCAATATCCTCAGATACGCCATACACCTTGAATTCCTCTAATAAGATTAGGTCCCTAATCTCCTCCACTGTGGTGACCTTTTCTGCTGCACACCACCGGTCAAAAAGCAACCGCTTTTCCCTCACAAACTCCACAAAAGACTGAGAGTTCTGTTTCCTCAAATTGCGGAATTTCTGGCGGTAAGCCTCAGGGACCAATTCATAGGCTTTAAGGATAGCCTGTTTCACCAAAGCATAATCTTTATTATCAGGATACATCGACGCATACACGATCTGTGCCTTACCGCGCAAAGCACTCTGCATGAGGATAGTCCATTTATCTGCTGGCCAGCCGCAACTGCCAGCTATGTCCTCAAATAATAAAAAAAAAAACTATCGACGTCCCTTTCCAAAAAAACCGGAACCATGCTTTTCTGCCTAGCCATATCAAAACCCGGCTCCCGATGCACACGTATAGCACCAGCACCACCCGCATTACGCATCGCCATCTCCCGGTCATATGCTGCCTGGGCGCGTACCTCCTGTGCCACCTCAATAGCTTCCTGGGCCTGGGCAGCAGCTGCTCTTCTCACCCCAGCAGCCTCCTCAATAGCCTCAATAGCCTCCCTGGCTGCAGCTGCTGCTGTAGCTGCTGTAGCTGCTGCTGTAGCTGCTGTAGCTGCTGCTGTAGCTGCTGCAGCTGCTCTCCTCACCTCACTAGCTTCAATAGCCTCCCGTTCAACCTCCCGTTCAGCTGCTTTGTCCTCATGGTCTGCCTTGTTAATAGGTGCAAGCTCACGCGCCGTCCTAAGCTCCACATCTCGCCCACGCGGTAGCTCAAAGCCTTCTCCCTCCTCCTCCAAAGTTCTACCTGCAGCCACACCAAAAACCTTCATTGTACTCAGTTCCTCAATTAATTGACCTACCAAGTTCTCATTTTTCTGGCCTGCATCGAGGTCTATTGAAAACCTTGCTGCCACCTGTAGTAACTCATCCTTTGATTTTTTTTTTACCTTAGCCAGTGTTGGCTCTGCAACAAAGTCATCAATGTCCAACGTCATTGTCTATTATCCACAGTAAACGACAACAAACTAATACAACAATATTAATTACTAATAAAGTAATTAATCAACCAATTAATGAATTACTAATACAAGGCAATACTACAATTAATCCACAACAAGGGATATAGTTCAGTATCCAAAACACAAGCAACTCACCCACCGTTCCTACGACCTGGGGTTCAAACTCCAATTTCCCTGTATCCACAAAAAGGTGTAGCACGTAATTAAATGACAGTGATTGAAGATACACGGCATAACACAGCACGCAATGAAACTCACAAGCAGTAGTTCAAAACACGGCATTTTATGTTAGCACGCAAAACAAATCACACTGCATTTAAGACACACGGCATAACACATACTGGATCAAAAAGGTCAAGCTCAATAATGCACACAGATCCTATACTAGAGAATCACAGCAGACACTGCTACTGGACACTAGCTACAGGCCTCTGCTGAGACGAACCACCCACAAGACTAACCCTGTGGTAGGCATTTATCCCAAAATACCGGAACAAACGCTCTTCAGTAACAACCAAGTGAGGCAAAACCCCTTGTGTTACTCAACAAACAAATTCAACAAACAAATTCTAATACAAACAGGTGCTCCATACAATCTGATTTGACTCACAAATAGCTTCTAAAACCTATACTGCAGTCAAAAGAAGGACTGCTAGGCCCACCACATGTCTAATCTAACAAAAAACACTTACATCAGGTCCTAACACACTAATTACATTTCCCGGCCCCCTAACCTACCTATACTGAAAGCTAATGCACTGTAGACCTAGCTTTCTTCAACCACACCTGCTACCAGCCAAAGATCATATACCAATCACTTCTTTGACTGCCCCAGGAGTACGTGGTACACAGGAGGCTAACAACAGCCAGAAAACAATGAAATTACCTACCTGTGGTGTCCACTAAACTAAATATTTTAAAGCATACCAGTAGTCAAATCAAATTATAAATTAAGAGCATACTTACCTGTTTGAAGACCGGCTAGAGCCCCCATGTTACATTCAAGCCTAACATATGGCTCGTCAAGGCCTTGAATGCGACGTGGTGGACACAGGACACTGGACAAAAGTTATCAAAAATAACTATTTATTTACACAGCAATTTACTAATAGAACAAAATAATAGGGGAGCTGGGTGCTCCAGACTCCATAGTTCAGGATATAAATGAAGCAAAGCACATGGTCAAAAATAGCACAGCAAAATGGCCAAAAGGGTGGAAAGGTCTCAGAGCACAAATGAAGGAGCACTTCTGGTGAGGTTCTGGAGACCAAGTGATGAGCGACACCTGCAGACTGCACTCTGGCCTGCTTACATAGGGCGTGGTGCCTCAATCACCACACCTGTGACAAATACAAGAAGCGGCCATTTTAAACACATGGAAATGACAACAGAAGTGTGTATCAATTAAACCACCAATTAGTGACAGCACACTTAACCACAATGTGAATATGCACCACAGACAGTAAGTATCCCTCCACCATGTGAAAGTAATACGTAACAGGGAGCAATTAGGTGTTAAGTGTCTTGCTCAAGGACACTTCGACACGCTGCCCAGGAGGAGCAAGAATCCAACCGGGAACCTTCCGATTACCAGACGACCGCTCTACCTCCTGAGCCACTGGTATTTTCCCTCTGTGTAGAATGTCTTTTACCACTTGTGCTGGTGAGCCTCTTCGTGGCCAGTTCCATAGATACACTTATTTCCGTGGCCTCGGTCAAGGCGAGAGCACTCTCTGTCAACAAGCGTTTTTTAATTGCTTCTCCTCTCAGCCCACACACCAATCGAACTATGAGTGTGTCACTTAGTACTTCATTCAACTCTTAGTTTTTCAGTGCAGTCACCGAAACATTGTGACAGACTTCGCCTCCTCCTGACATTTTCTTTTTCCCTTTCTATCTTTTCTCCCATCCCCAATTTAGTCATTATGCCAATTCCCTTCCTGGTTGTTGCGCTACCCTACTGGCAGTCTGTAGGTAGGGTGTAGACTACAACATGCCGCCTCCAATACATGTGGAGTCGCCAGCCGCTTCTTTTCACTTCACAGCGAGGGGTTTCACTGGAAGAACGTAACGTGCAGAGGTTCATGCTATCTCCCCCAGAT
>NC_140176.1:45303240-45315740 GCF_963971535.1 Notolepis coatsorum | reverse complement strand
TGGTGGTGGTGGTGGAAGTCGTGCTGCTGGTGGTGGTAGTGGTGGTGGTGCTGGTGGTGGAAGTCGTGCTGCTGGTGGTGGTAGTGGTGCTGGTGGTAGTGGTGCTGCTGGTGATGGTAGTGGTGGTGCTGGTGATGGTAGTGGTGGTGCTGGTGGTGGTGGTGGTGCTGGTGGTAGTGGTGGTGGTGCTGGTGGTGGTAGTGGTGCTGCTGGTGGTGGTGGTAGTGGTGGTGCTGGTGATGGTGGTGGTAGTGCTGGTGGTGGTGGTAGTGGTGGTGCTGGTGATGGTAGTGGTGGTGCTGGTGGTAGTGGTGGTGGTGCTGGTGGTGGTAGTGGTGCTGCTGGTGGTGGTGGTAGTGGTGGTGCTGGTGATGGTAGTGGTGGTGCTGGTGGTAGTGGTGGTGGTGCTGGTGGTGGTAGTAGTGCTGCTGGTGGTGGTGGTGCTGCTGGTGGTGGTGGTGGTGCTGGTGGTGGTGCTGGTGGTGGTAGTGGTGGTGCTGGTGGTGGTAGTGATGGGGGTGGTGCTACTGAAACACCAGCACACACACACTACATGGGTGTGAGACAGTGGTTTAACTCCTCAACAGCTTTCCAGGGAGATGAGAGGAACAGAGAATTATCTGGACCAGCTGGTAGACAGCAGACTTTCTGTCATTCTCCTCTCTGCTGCCCTCCTCACCTTTCCTCTCCTCCTCTCTTCTCCTCTCCTCTCCTTACTTATCCTCTCCTCCACTCTCCTCTCCCCTCTTCTCATCTCCTCTCCTGCTCTCCTCTCCCCTCCTCTCCTCTGCTCTGCTCTCATCTCCTCTCCCCTCCACTAATTTATTCTCCTCTTTTCCTCATGTCCTCCTATGTGCGCTACTCTCATTTCCTCTCCTCTCCTCTCCTCTCCTCTCCTCTCCTCTCCTCTCCTCTCCTCTCCTCTCCTCTCCTCTCCTCTCCTCTCCTCTCCTCTCCTCTCTCCTCTCCTCTCCCCTCCCATAATCTCCTCTTGACATTCAGCTGTGTCCACTCCACTAACCAGAACACAGTGGAAACCCTGCTCAGACAGAAACGCCCCCTTCCAACTCCCACAGGCTCACATGTCCCGCTCTGTACGGCAGTCCGGCAGTTTTTCTTGTCTTCTGCCTCCATGCATGTGTCCCACTGCTCTCACAGTTCTCCTCTAAAGATGACATGGGGGGAGTGGCCATAATGATCCATCACAAAAATAAAGAGAGAACAAATGGAGGTTATCACTATTCACAAGGGTGGAAGGTAACTAAATATTTGTACTCAAGTATTGTACTTAAGTACAATTCCAAGCTACTTGTACTTTACGTGAGTATTTTCTATTTTAGGGAACTTTATACGTTTACTCCCCTACATTTCAAAGGAAATATTGTACTTTTTACTCCACTACATTTATCTGAACCCATCAGTTACTAGTTACTTTGAAGAACAATATTTTATACTTTCACATTTGAAGCCTGTCAACTTCAAGAAGATGTAATCAGAGCAGCATAACTGGACCACATACCACTTTAACATGACCTTTAATCAGAGCAGCATAACTGGACCACATACCACTTTAACATGACCTTTAATCAGAGCAGCATAACTGGACCACATACCACTTTAACATGACCTTTAATCAGAGCAGCATACCTGGACCATATACCACTTTAACATGACCTTTAATCAGAGCAGCATAACTGGACCACATACCACTTTAACATGACCTTTAATCAGAGCAGCATAACTTACTGTGAAGCACTGGTTAACAAGTGGCATGTCTAAATGTGCTATACAAATACATTTGATTGATTGATACCACTTTAACATGACCTTTAATCAGAGCAGCATAACTGGACCACATACCACTTTAACCTACAGAGGTCAATGGATCAAGGATTGAATGCTCCCAAGCACTGGAATACACAAACGTCATGTAGAATACTTATACTTTAGATACTTCAATAGAAAATACTTACTCTACTTTTACTTAAGTAGAATTTGAATGGAGGACTTTTACCTTTACCAGACTACTCATTTATTTGGGTATTTCTACTTTTACTTAAGTCAAATAACTGTGTACTTCTTCCACCGCTGGCTATCCATCGGTTTGCCTCGCCAAAGTAATTGAAGCGGCGGCAGAAACAACAGCTTCGCTGACGTAATGTTCGGTGACGTCCGTTCCCAAAAGTCCATCCTCTCTAAACTTTTCTGTCCGTCAAAGCAGGCTACGAATCCGGCGGAGACGGACGCGTAATCAGCCCCTGTCCGGTGGACAGACACTCCTCACTGAAACAGACGTAGACAGGCAGACGTGAGCGATCGTGTGGGTGGTCCCTGACCCGCCTCTACCCAGTTCTCATTGTGTTCTGCAGCAGGGAGGAGAAATGAAGCCATTAGCACCAGTGCCACAGATAGATTGTTGGATGATCTTGTCCCAGATACCTTGGTCTTTATTTCAGGCTGCTCCTGTTTCCCTTCCTTGCCAGCAGACACAGACACCGCCGCCCTTCATACACTATGGCAGTGGTTCTCCAGGGTAGAGTCTGGGTGAGGGGGGTTCCAGGAGGTCCCCAGCATAATATTAGAATAGTTTAATTTGACTAATATTTACATCTCTATAGGCTAGCACAATAAGAGAGGATGTGTAGTAATATTGGTCCCACTAATGCCTCAGGTTTTTCCCCCTGCCTAGAGTATGCATTACGGGACCACTCAGGAAGTAGAGCAGTCTTCTGGTAAGAGTAAGGTTCCCGGTTCGATTCCGGCTCCTCCCGGCAGCGGTGACTCTTAACCCCGGCCCTGACTCCTCCAGACGAGCAGATCGACACCTTGCATGTTTGCTTCTGTGTGGGTGTGAATGTGTGAGTGAACAGGTGAATGTGAGGCGTACGTTGTAAAGTGCTTTGGATAAAAGCTGCTATATAAATGCAGCCCATTTACCATTTATATGGAATTCTGGATTCAATTATATCTATATCAACAAGAGAATATGGTTTCTCAGAAGGGAGTCGCAGGGACAAATATCGAATGGCCGTCCGTGACCTGTTAGGTAAACATTTGAGGGGTCCTTGACGTGAAAAAACGCTGAGAACCGCGGCATTATGGTAGCAAGTAATGAGATGTTACTGCCTGCTGGTAGGAACCGACGAGGCAGTGAAAAAGCCCTGACCCCAGAATTATCGGTTTCAACAGGCGGTATCAAAGAGGACGTTTTTTTTTTCTTTTGTCCTTCGCCGTGAAGAGGAAGAAGAGAGAGAGAGATAGAGAGAGAGAGATACGGCCCGCGTCGGTGGATTTGTTCAGGCTCTTTTGCTGACACACACTGTTGTCCTCAACCCTGGATCTCTCTTCTGAGAAACTGTGATGTAACATGTTGCATAGTAGCTGATCCTTGAGCCTGAAGAGGTGGCGGGTCAGGCTGCTTGCATCATTTAAAAGGAGTCCATCGGAAAGGAGTCCGGTGGGCTAATCAGGGTAGCTGTCTGCTACTCAAGGCTAGCTAGGAAAACCGGCCTTGTAAAAAGAGGTGGGTGTTTTTCTTCCTCCTTGTCCGTGGGAGCGGCCATTGTCCGCGGGCGCCTTTCATCATTTGTCTCCATTTCCCATGCACAAGCAGCGCAATATAACGGGCCACTATGGGTTTTGTACTTGAGCGCTTTGCCGGTCATTAACCCACATTAAACAACTTGAGGTTTTCAGAGGGGCTCAGGGAGGGCTTGATAGGCCCTGAGAGATAATAAGAGATATGTAGGCCAATAAGCTCGTGCCTAGCGCCCAGCCAATCAGGGAAGAGGGTGGATGTTTTGCTGCTGGACTTTTTTTTTTTTTTTTTTTTCAGCTCTATTTTTCTTTGCTATTTTCAGTACAGACCAGCTGTTACTTTTTCAGTCTTTCCCACAGGAAGTGTCACTACAACTCGACCCCCATTGTAACTACATATCACAGTTTTCGTACACTGTATTTACGGCATGCATTTATTGGTTTCCATGGACATTACTGTATTAGAATAGAAGTAGATTAGAAGTACTTCATTGATCCCGAGGGAAATTCAGCACTACAGATCGCTCACAATAAACATTTAGGTAGTCGAAAGTACACAAATAAGATAAAAATACAGTCAAGGATATACATTATAAAATACACAGATTAAGACCAATTTCACCATCGGTGTAATGCGGTCCTCACGGATTAATGTAACTTTGATCCGTGCTACCGACTGGGCCATGGTTATTTTCAGTCCCTCACCCCCCTCCACCCCCCCCGCCCCCCTCCACCCCCTCACCCCCTCCACCCCCCCGCCCCTGCCCTGGTCAAGCGATCCCCATTTTGTACTTTGCTCCGCAGCCAGCCAGCAGCCAGCATCCCTGCTACCTCCGCCAGCCTATATTTAGGGTGTGTTGTTCAGCGGCCTGGGGGGGAGATCCAGGTGAACAGTGTGAGACAGGAAATGAATTCTGTGTGATAATAATAACTCCTTTAGCTGCTCCAGCCTCCGGCCGTCCCCCGGTTCTCCACGGGAGCCGGCCAGCTGAGCACTAAAAGGCTCCCTTCTTGCCCGCTAGACTGACACCGGTTGAGAAGACAAGCAACGCGTTGATTGACTGTGTATAGGCATCGCTGACACTCTTCCGTCCAGCGAGTTCAGAGAAAGGAAGAGCCCGGGGGACACAGAGAGAGAAAGAGAGAGAGAGAGAGAGAGAGAGAGAGAGAAGAGAGAGAGAGAGAGAGAGAGAGAGAGAGAGAGAGAGAGAGAGAGAGAGAGAGAGAGAGAGGAGAGAGAGAGAGAGAGAGAGGTGCTGCTACACCCCAGCTTAATATTGTTGACACAGGCCTAAGACATAATGGGGGAAATAGTATCAATAATCTTCCATTATCGAACCGCTGAATTCCATTAAATAATGTTGGTGAATAAGATAAGATAAGATAAGATATTCCTTTATTGATCCCCTTGGGGAAATTCAGGCATCATAGCAGCATGGGGGGGAGGGGGGGAGGGGTACAGGTAGTAAAACAACACAGTATACAGGTAGTAAAAGACAACACAGGCAGTGTAAACAATTTGATCAATATGGTCAATATAATTTACTATCTGACTAGCTGAGGAATATTCACATTATTCACAGTGTCACGTGAGGTGCAGTATGCAAGAGGTAGTGTTATAATAATTTACTATCTACTGAGTATACATTAATCAAAGTACCAGGGTAGTCTACTTTGTCCCCCTTGGGTTCCTATAAGTCCCAGGTCAATGTCTGGTAGCAGTCGCTGTCGCTGCCCCCCTGTTGTGGGGCCTGGAGGCTGCTAGTCGCTGCCCACTGTTGTGGAGCCTGATGGCCGCTGGTATGAAGGACTGTCCGAGGCGGTTAGTTGAGTGTCGGGGGGGATGAGTCTGTGGCTGAACGAGCTTCTCATCTTGACCGTCGTAGAGGGGGTGGTAGGGGTTCTCCATGATGGCATCCAGCTTCCTTATCATCCCCCTCTCTACCATCACCTCAAGTCTAGGTAGCTCGACTCCCACCACAGAGCTAGCCTTCCTCACCAGCTTGTTGAGCTTGTTGGTGTCCCTTGAGTTGATGTAGCCTCCCCAGCATGCCACAGCATAGAAGAGGATGCTGGCCACAACAGACTGGTAAAAAGACTGCAGCAGTTTGTTGCACACATTGAAGGACCTGAGTCTCCTCAGGAAGAACAGCCTGCTCTGTCCCTTCCTGTAGAGGGCCTCTGTGTTGTCTGACCAGTCCAGTTTATTGTTCAGGTGTACCCCAAGGAACTTGTTATTATTTGCTGCATGAGTGTGCGCTTGGCTCCAACTCCTGTTTGCCGTGACAGGCATGTCGCCATTGTATCACCACATTATGCAAAGTTATCTGCACTGTTCAAATGCAGCAGTAGGGGGAATAACTAAAATGCACCCATTGTATTTTTGGCATCTGTTGCGTAGGAGGCGATGGTTTCATTAAGCTACAGTATTTAATGCAGCGAGGGAACACTGAAAGCTTTGAACTGCACTGACAGACATAGGAGACACAGACGGTCGGTCAGAGGACATTAACTCTCAGACAAAACATCATGTTCTTATGCTAATACTCTGCACAGCTTACCACAATATTATAGTTGCTCCAGACTCAAGGAGTTCTCAGTGGACTAATAGACAGGTTTCTCGGCCACGTCAGACTCAGTGTGTGAGTGTGAAAAAGAAGCATATCCTGGTCAGAACAACGGGCAGACCACAATATATTAGTATTTTGTTAGCCATGCTGATTTGGCTAAATGGCATCCAGTTGTTTTAGTTTGATACAACTTTTAGTCTTTTAGGTTTCTCCATAGAGCCCTGTTGTACTTTTAGTCAGGGGAGTGCCATGGTTTCTCCATAGAGCCCTGTTGTACTTTTAGTCAGGGGAGTGCCATGGTTTCTCCATAGAGCCCTGTTGTACTTTTAGTCAGGGGAGTGCCATGGTTTCTCCAAAGATCCATGTTGTACTTTTAGTCAGGGGAGTGCCATGGTTTCTCCAAAGAGCCATGTTGTACTTTTAGTCAGGGGAGTGCCATGGTTTCTCCATAGAGCCCTGCTGTACTTTTAGTCAGGGGAGTGCCATGGTTTCTCCAAAGAGCCATGTTGTACTTTTAGTCAGGGGAGTGCCATGGTTTCTTCAAAGAGTCATGTTGTACTTTTAGTCAGGGGAGTGCCATGGTTTCTCCAAAGGGCCCTGTTGTACTTTTAGTCAGGGGAGTGCCATGGTTTCTCCATAGAGCCATGTTGTACTTTTAGTCAGGGGAGTGCCATGGTTTCTCCAAAGAGCCATGTTGTACTTTTAGTCAGGGGAGTGCCATGGTTTCTCCATAGAGCCATGTTGTACTTTTAGTCAGGGGAGTGCCATGGTTTCTCCATAGAGCCATGTTGTACTTTTAGTCAGGGGAGTGCCATGGTTTCTCCAAAGGGCCCTGTTGTACTTTTAGTCAGGGGAGTGCCATGGTTTCTCCAAAGGGCCCTGTTGTACTTTTAGTCAGGGGAGTGCCATGGTTTCTCCATAGAGCCATGTTCTACTTTTAGTCAGGGGAGTGCCATGGTTTCTCCAAAAAAAGCCCTGGTGTACTTTTACCTCTGGTGTTAATCAAATGCCAATATACTGTATATCTAATAGGGATGTCAATCGATAAAAAGATTGCAATGCGCTAATTGCATGATTTGCTTGTGTTACGCATATAAAAAAAAGCATGAGAAAATGTTGGGGAGAGCAATCATAAGTACTTATCGGTCACAAGAGTCATCAATAACTTTAAATGGAGTGTACTGCTGTGAAGGAAGGGTGCGCCGAATTTACAATGCAAGACAAAATGAGAGCAACACGGCATGTGGCACAATAATTGCTTTATCTCGATTACCTTGTTTTCATGATCGTGGGAAGCCAACATCGTAATTTAAACTGAAACTCAATTAATCGCCCAGCGCTAATACACACACACACACCCTCACACACAGACACACACACGCACACACACCCTCACAGACACCAACACACCCACACACACACCCTCACACACCTACACACACACCCTCACACACACAGACACACACTGCCAACATTTGTTTTGTAAAATATGTGAAATCCAGGTATTTAAAGCTGTAGAGAGGCAGGGGGTTCTCGCTCTAGGCTTCGGTAGCTTTACTTAAATACTGCAGTCAAAAAATGTGCCCATATATGGATTGTTCTTTTGTAACGCTGCAGTAAGGAGGATGAAAGCTTATGCTCTGATCTTTGTTCTTTGTTTTAGCTGTTAGTCCATTTCGTGGCCATATAACATACAGAGAGGTGCACAGCTGAGTCTTGTCTCCACAATTCATTCCGTGGCTTTATAACATACAGAGAGGTGCATGGCTGAACCTTGTCTCCACCATTCATTTTGTGGCTTTATAACATACAGAGAGGTGCACGGCTGAACCTTGACTCCACCATTCATTTTGTGGCTTTATAACATACAGAGAGGTGCACGGCTGAACCTTGACTCCACCATTCATTCCGTGGCTTTATAACATACAGAGAGGTGCATGGCTGAAGCTTGTCTCCACCATTCATTTTGTGGCTTTATAACATACAGAGAGGTGCACGGCTGAGTCTTGTCTCCACCATTCATTCCGTGGCTTTATAACATACAGAGAGGTGCACGGCTGAAGCTTGTCTCCACCATTCATTCCGTGGCTTTATAACATACAGAGAGGTGCACGGCTGAAGCTTGTCTCCACCATTCATTCCGTGGCTTTATAACATACAGAGAGGTGCACGGCTGAAGCTTGTCTCCGCCTTTCATTCAGCAGATGCTAAAAGATGCAAATGTGATGTTTTACCTGCCCCTTATTTGAATTGATATTATAAACTTTTTAGGCATAATATGATTAAATATATCCAACAGTGTTGTGTCATTTGAGCAGAGAAGATACAAGGAGCAGTGTGAGAACATATTTGCATTATTCACATTGTGGCAGATATCACCCCCCGTCTCATGGATATGTGAAGGACGGAAGGTACTACTGCCACGGGAGGAGTAGAAGCAATTAGGGAGCTGATTAGTACTGATAGAACACACCTGTGCACCATTAGTTCACCCACATTCCACACGCACACACACCAGACACACACACTATAATACATTAGGACAGATAGAGTTGAGTGGAGAGGAGGTGAGGTTGGAGCTGAGTACGTGTAGAAAGAGATTGTTGTTAACAGAGTGTTGTAAGGTGAGAGGTAGTGAGAGCCGAGAGAGGTGAAGGCGAGAAGGTGTTCACTGGACCCTAGACTGGCTGAGAAACCCTGGACTGGATGAACACCATCAGGCTCGTCACAACATATTCACATAACTTCACGTAACTTCAATACCTCGCCCCTTTGCATATAGGAATGTCAAAATCTTTATTTCTTTACTCAGGGTAGGGTGGACAAAATAGGGAACTTTTTTTTGTATTTGATAATCTTTTTTTAATTACCATTGGAATTCAATAGCATTCAATTCAAATGAGTTAGAGTTCCAAAACCAATACTGGTTTAATTCTAGATATCCTCTCTCCAATAAGCAGCAATTTCAAGTGGGAAGGAATACCAGGAAATGTATTTTGTGTTTACTGCAGAGCGGAGGGACTGGGAGACCAAACACACTATATTAGTGATGGCTGTCAGAATGTACAGCTATTTAACAACAACAACAACAACAACAACAACAACAACAACAACAACAACAACAGCAACAACAACAACAACAACAACAACAACAACAACAACAACAACAACAACAACAACAGTACAGTCCTCTCTTTGGTCACCATTTGCATTAACTTTGAATGTCTGTCGAGATTGCGCGTCCATGGTCAACCACATGGGAGTTACAAGAAGAAACTACTGTAGGAGAAGCATGACTATACTGTAGCCTTGCTCAAGATTCAAACAGTAATACACTATGTTTCTCTCTCTCTCTCACACTCTCTATCTCTGTCTCTCTCTCCTCTGTCTCTCTCTCCCTATCTATGTGTCTCTCTCTCTCTCTCTCTCTCTCTCTCTCTGAGTAACCTCGTTCCCAGTTTTATCTCCTCCGTGAGATAAAGACTGGTAAAGCACTACGATCGAAAGTGTGAATTTCCGGTGTATGTACTTCCCCTGGAAGCTGCCTCCGAACGGACCAAACCTTTCCCAAATCCTGTCGGCAAACAAGCTAGAACGTCCCGGTCATGTAGTAAATTCTTCAGGCAAAGCCGTTGCAGTGGCTTAAACGAGGAAATATTGTGCACTTCACATGTTTCTATAATTGTTTTGTCGAAACCGGAAAGCCTGTAGCCGGTACTTCCTGTACTTCCGTTTTTCACACTTTAGGAGGCATAGCTTTACCAGCCTACTCTCTGAGCCACAGTGTAAGGAAATAGCACAGTACGAGCAGAGCCGAGGAGAGAGATGTAGTAATCGTGACTTAGGCCATGTCCAGACTAAAACGATTTCGGTCGTATCAGGCAAAGTATTTGATCGTTTGCACCTTTCAGCCACGCGGAACTGCGTTCTGGCAGCCTGAAGACGCTACTTTCTGATACCAGCTTTCAGAGTGCGCAATTCTGAAGACGCCCCCCATTGCGTCACCATCTTTACAAGCGAAACGCGTCTTCTCCTGAACCGATGACGCGATAGCCCACCTCTCCCTTACCCCTTGAGTGAAAACATCACAACAACAATGGCATGTACAGAGTAGTTGCATTCGTGTTACAGAAGCTATTGAGCTTGATCGGGCTTTTACAGCTTTACATATGCTGTGTTCTCTCTATCTGTCTGAAGCGGAGCAGGGCTCTGCTGTGCTTACAGTACACACACTCCCGACCGAGGCGCACACACATGCTATTAACACTTTCAGTGCCCACGACGTGATATGACGTTTTATCAGCCCCCCCCCCCCCCCCTGAATGCCCACGACGACAATTATCGTTTTATTTTTTTATTAGCCATCTGAATTCATATTTCATCAACCGAGTCTCCCATTGGTACACCAGCTCCTCCAGCAGCTCAGAATGGAAAAAAGCGCCCCCTATCGTCTATCCCTGAAAACTGCACGTCAGTCGCTTAGACTGACCTGGGAGCGTGTTACTGTTCCGCAACTGTAAGTTACTTCCGGGGTAGGCCTGATTGGCCCCGACAGGCACGTGACGCGGCAAACTCAGGACGCGCAACGAGGCTGCTGAGAGCTGTCGCGCGGAAATAGGCTGTCTATTGCCATTCTCTAACACAAACTCTAACCTTAACCAGCTCCTTAACAGCGCCTAAACTTAACCGTTCTAACCTTAACCAACTCCGAAACAATGCCTAACCTTAACCTTAACCTTAACCATGCCTAACCTTAACCATAGAAAGAATATTGCCATTCTCTAAGACAAACTCTAACCTTAACCAGCTCCTTAAGAGCGCCTAAACTTAACCGTTCTAACCTTAACCAACTCCGAAACAATGCCTAACCTTAACCTTAACCTTAACCATGCCTAACCTTAACCGGCGAAGAATACACGTTAAAAAAAAAATCATGTTAAAAAAAAAAAATTTGATGGGATTCGAACTCGTCAACAACGGACCGCAGGATCGCAGGACCGCTGCTCTGCCAGGTGAGCTGAAGCGCCGAATGAAAATCATGGCGGATTAGGACGGTTACATAATTCCGCAAGCTCTGCCGCTCCGCAGAGCGGAGCGTGCCGCGCGGCAGAGAAAGTTGCGCGTCACGTGCCTGTCGGGGCCAATCAGGCCTACCCCGGAAGTAACTTACAGTTGCGGAACAGTTATAGGCGACCTGGGATCAGTGATATGTAGAGGCGGGGCCAGCTGGCTCCCTGAGCTGGCAAGCCGTCTGCTCAACATGGAAGTGATCGCGGGACGGGAATCAGCCTGGAATATATATTCACAGTAGCCAATCGATAGTAGACAGTAGTGATCGATTTTTGGAATGGCGATCAGGAATTGGAATGATCTTTTTGGAGAACATCTGATCTGAGGTAAGGAATCTATTTTACCAGTCTTGGGTAAGTTGTATTCGCTGAGATCTCAGCATTTGCCCTATGTGTGTGTGTGTGTGTGTGTGTGCGCGATCGTTTTGAGGAAATCAGAGAATCGATTTTCAGCTCACGGCCCCAGCGTGCATATGTACACATATACTATCGATAATCTAGCGTTTATTTGAAAATGATTCATAAATAGGCCGAAAGATTACAACGTTTTTGTGTATTCTAGAATATCCATGAAAACGAGGGCTTTTCAAAATGCTATAAAACGAAAATGAACCGATAAAAAAACAATCCGCTTCGACAATGTTGACTGGAAAACGAGTCATTGATAAGTGATGGGCAGATTAGACACATAGCCATAATTTAAAACATAGATTAGGCATTATTAACGCTAACATTGAAGTGGATGGTGGGCATTCAACCGGTAAATCAAGATTAAGCTTGGGCTCTGAAAGTGGTAAGCTTGATCGGGAGGCTACTGTGATGCAATACACGATACTAACTAGAGATTAGCGTCACATAGCTGGCCTTTTTCTGAAAACCCAAGCACTTATTGTTCGATAGCATACGCCTTCAGTTGATCATGACAAATCCTCTCTTACATTGACGATTAAAAAGCCTCCATAATTTAGTAAATAAAGCTGTAGCCAGCCAGCTAGCATTGATGCTATTCAAAATGCTATCCACATAACCAACTAAATACAATAGACAGTGGTATCCTGACTGGTAACGTTATGACAACGTTTGCTAGTCGAAATGACTGGACACACACAGGGACAAGTTAAACATCAATCAATTAATTTAATCCAACAGGTAGTTTGAGCTGCATGTGAGCCGCGGTCTTTCTCTCTTCTCCTTTGGAAAATGTTACGTTAGCTAGAAAAAGCACAGAACCGGCCGACACAAGTTAAGCTGCTAGCAACAGACACTATAACACTTCCGGTCTTCGGTTTTCAAAATAGCGACGTCTAAAAACAGGAAAGACATT
>NC_140176.1:45287077-45303040 GCF_963971535.1 Notolepis coatsorum | reverse complement strand
TAATCAGAGCAGCATAACTGGACCACATACCACTTTAACCTACAGAGGTCAATGGATCAAGGTTTGAATGCTCCCAAGCACTGGAATACACAAACGTCATGTAGAATACTTATACTTTAGATACTTCAATAGAAAATACTTACTCTACTTTTACTTAAGCAGAATTTGAATGGAGGACTTTTACCTTTACCAGACTACTCATTTATTTGGGTATTTCTACTTTTACTTAAGTCAAATAACTGTGTACTTCTTCCACCGCTGGCTATCCATCGGTTTGCCTCGCCAAAGTAATTGAAGCGGCGGCAGAAACAACAGCTTCGCTGACGTAATGTTCGGTGACGTCCGTTCCCAAAAGTCCATCCTCTCTAAACTTTTCTGTCCGTCAAAGCAGGCTACGAATCCGGCGGAGACGGACGCGTAATCAGCCCCTGTCCGGTGGACAGACACTCCTCACTGAAACAGACGTAGACAGGCAGACGTGAGCGATCGTGTGGGTGGTCCCTGACCCGCCTCTACCCAGTTCTCATTGTGTTCTGCAGCAGGGAGAAATGAAGCCATTAGCACCAGTGCCACAGATAGATTGTTGGATGATCTTGTCCCAGATACCTTGGTCTTTATTTCAGGCTGCTCCTGTTTCCCTTCCTTGCCAGCAGACACAGACACCGCCGCCCTTCATACACTATGGCAGTGGTTCTCAAGGTAGAGTCTGGGTGAGGGGGGTTCCAGGAGGTCCCCAGCATAATATTAGAATAGTTTAATTTGACTAATATTTACATCTCTATAGGCTAGCACAATGAGAGGATGTGTAGTAATATTGGTCCCACTAATGCCTCAGGTTTTTCCCCTGCCTAGAGTATGCATTACGGGACCACTCAGGAAGTAGAGCAGTCTTCTGGTAAGAGTAAGGTTCCCGGTTCGATTCCGGCTCCTCCCGGCAGCGTGACTCTTAACCCCGGCCCTGACTCCTCCAGACGAGCAGATCGACACCTTGCATGGTTTGCTTCTGTGTGGGTGTGAATGTGTGAGTGAACAGGTGAATGTGAGGCGTACGTTGTAAAGTGCTTTGGATAAAAGCTGCTATATAAATGCAGCCCATTTACCATTTATATGGAATTCTGGATTCAATTATATCTATATCAACAAGAGAATATGGTTTCTCAGAAGGGAGTCGCAGGGACAAATATCGAATGGCCGTCCGTGACCTGTTAGGTAAACATTTGAGGGGTCCTTGACGTGAAAAACGCTGAGAACCGCGGCATTATGGTAGCAAGTAATGAGATGTTACTGCCTGCTGGTAGGAACCGACGAGGCAGTGAAAAAGCCCTGACCCCAGAATTATCGGTTTCACAGGCGGTATCAAAGAGGACGTTTTTTTTTCTTTTGTCCTTCGCCGTGAAGAAAGAGAGAAAGAGAGAGATAGAGAGAGAGAGATACGGCCGCGTCGGTGGATTTGTTCAGGCTCTTTTGCTGACACACGTTGTCCTCAACCCTGGATCTCTCTTCTGAGAAACTGTGATGTAACATGTTGCATAGTAGCTGATCCTTTGAGCCTGAAGAGGTGGCGGGTCAGGCTGCTTGCATCATTTAAAAGGAGTCATCGGAAAGGAGTCCGGTGGGCTAATCAGGGTAGCTGTCTGCTACTCAAGGCTAGCTAGGAAACCGGCCTTGTAAAAAGAGGTGGGTGTTTTTCTTCCTCCTTGTCCGTGGGAGCGGCCATTGTCCGCGGCGCCTTTCATCATTTGTCTCCATTTCCCATGCACAAGCAGCGCAATATAACGGGCCACTATGGGTTTTGTACTTGAGCGCTTTGCCGGTCATTAACCCACATTAAACAACTTGAGGTTTCAGAGGGGCTCAGGGAGGGCTTGATAGGCCCTGAGAGATAATAAGAGATATGTAGGCCAATAAGCTCGTGCCTAGCGCCCAGCCAATCAGGGGAAGAGGGTGGATGTTTTGCTGCTGGACTTTTTTTTTTTTTCAGCTCTATTTTTCTTTGCTATTTTCAGTACAGACCAGCTGTTACTTTTTCAGTCTTTCCCACAGGAAGTGTCACTACAACTCGACCCCATTGTAACTACATATCACAGTTTTCGTACACTGTATTTACGGCATGCATTTATTGGTTTCCATGGACATTACTGTATTAGAATAGAAGTAGAATAGAAGTACTTCATTGATCCCGAGGGAAATTCAGCACTACAGATCGCTCACAATAAACATTTAGGTAGTCGAAAGTACACAAATAAGAATAAAAATACAGTCAAGGATATACATTATAAAATACACAGATTAAGACCAATTTCACATCGGTGTAATGCGGTCCTCACGGATTAATGTAACTTTGATCCGTGCTACCGACTGGGCCATGGTTATTTTCAGTCCCTCACCCCCTCCACCCCCCCGCCCCCTCCACCCCTCACCCCCTCCACCCCCCCGCCCCCTGCCCTGGTCAAGCGATCCCCATTTTGTACTTTGCTCCGCAGCCAGCCAGCCAGCCAGCATCCCCGCTACCTCCGCCAGCCTATATTTAGGGTGTGTTGTTCAGCGGCCTGGGGGGGAGATCCAGGTGAACAGTGTGAGACAGGAAATGAATTCTGTGTGATAATAATAACTCCTTTAGCTGCTCCAGCCTCCGGCCGTCCCCCGGTTCTCCACGGGGAGCCGGCCAGCTGAGCACTAAAAAGGCTCCCTTCTTGCCCGCTAGACTGACACCGGTTGAGAAGACAAGCAACGCGTTGATTGACTGTGTATAGGCATCGCTGGACACTCTTCCGTCCAGCGAGTTCAGAGAAAGGAAGAGCCCGGGGGACACAGAGAGAGAAAGAGAGAGAGAGAGAGAGAGAGAGAGAGAGAGAGAGAGAGAGAGAGAGAGAGAAGAGAGAGAGAGAGAGAGAGAGAGGTGCTGCTACACCCCAGCTTAATATTGTTGACACAGGCCTAAGACATAATGGGGGAAATAGTATCAATAATCTTCCATTATCGAACCGCTGAATTCCATTAAATAATGTTGGTGAATCATGACTGTTATTATTTGCTGCATGAGTGTGCGCTTGGCTCCAACTCCTGTTTGCCGTGACAGGCATGTCGCCATTGTATCACCACATTATGCAAAGTTATCTGCACTGTTCAAATGCAGCAGTAGGGGGAATAACTAAAATGCACCCATTGTATTTTTGGCATCTGTTGCGTAGGAGGCGATGGTTTCATTAAGCTACAGTATTTAATGCAGCGAGGGAACACTGAAAGCTTTGAACTGCACTGACAGACATAGGAGACACAGACGGTCGGTCAGAGGACATTAACTCTCAGACAAAACATCATGTTCTTATGCTAATACTCTGCACAGCTTACCACAATATTATAGTTGCTCCAGACTCAAGGAGTTCTCAGTGGACTAATAGACAGGTTTCTCGGCCACGTCAGACTCAGTGTGTGAGTGTGAAAAAGAAGCATATCCTGGTCAGAACAACGGGCAGACCACAATATATTAGTATTTTGTTAGCCATGCTGATTTGGCTAAATGGCATCCAGTTGTTTTAGTTTGATACAACTTTTAGTCTTTTAGGTTTCTCCATAGAGCCCTGTTGTACTTTTAGTCAGGGGAGTGCCATGGTTTCTCCATAGAGCCCTGTTGTACTTTTAGTCAGGGGAGTGCCATGGTTTCTCCATAGAGCCCTGTTGTACTTTTAGTCAGGGGAGTGCCATGGTTTCTCCAAAGATCCATGTTGTACTTTTAGTCAGGGGAGTGCCATGGTTTCTCCAAAGAGCCATGTTGTACTTTTAGTCAGGGGAGTGCCATGGTTTCTCCATAGAGCCCTGCTGTACTTTTAGTCAGGGGAGTGCCATGGTTTCTCCAAAGAGCCATGTTGTACTTTTAGTCAGGGGAGTGCCATGGTTTCTTCAAAGAGTCATGTTGTACTTTTAGTCAGGGGAGTGCCATGGTTTCTCCAAAGGGCCCTGTTGTACTTTTAGTCAGGGGAGTGCCATGGTTTCTCCATAGAGCCATGTTGTACTTTTAGTCAGGGGAGTGCCATGGTTTCTCCAAAGAGCCATGTTGTACTTTTAGTCAGGGGAGTGCCATGGTTTCTCCATAGAGCCATGTTGTACTTTTAGTCAGGGGAGTGCCATGGTTTCTCCATAGAGCCATGTTGTACTTTTAGTCAGGGGAGTGCCATGGTTTCTCCAAAGGGCCCTGTTGTACTTTTAGTCAGGGGAGTGCCATGGTTTCTCCAAAGGGCCCTGTTGTACTTTTAGTCAGGGGAGTGCCATGGTTTCTCCATAGAGCCATGTTCTACTTTTAGTCAGGGGAGTGCCATGGTTTCTCCAAAAAAAGCCCTGGTGTACTTTTACCTCTGGTGTTAATCAAATGCCAATATACTGTATATCTAATAGGGATGTCAATCGATAAAAAGATTGCAATGCGCTAATTGCATGATTTGCTTGTGTTACGCATATAAAAAAAAGCATGAGAAAATGTTGGGGAGAGCAATCATAAGTACTTATCGGTCACAAGAGTCATCAATAACTTTAAATGGAGTGTACTGCTGTGAAGGAAGGGTGCGCCGAATTTACAATGCAAGACAAAATGAGAGCAACACGGCATGTGGCACAATAATTGCTTTATCTCGATTACCTTGTTTTCATGATCGTGGGAAGCCAACATCGTAATTTAAACTGAAACTCAATTAATCGCCCAGCGCTAATACACACACACACACCCTCACACACAGACACACACACGCACACACACCCTCACAGACACCAACACACCCACACACACACCCTCACACACCTACACACACACCCTCACACACACAGACACACACTGCCAACATTTGTTTTGTAAAATATGTGAAATCCAGGTATTTAAAGCTGTAGAGAGGCAGGGGGTTCTCGCTCTAGGCTTCGGTAGCTTTACTTAAATACTGCAGTCAAAAAATTTGCCCATATATGGATTGTTCTTTTGTAACGCTGCAGTAAGGAGGATGAAAGCTTATGCTCTGATCTTTGTTCTTTGTTTTTTTTTTTTTTCGTGGCCATATAACATACAGAGAGGTGCACAGCTGAGTCTTGTCTCCACAATTCATTCCGTGGCTTTATAACATACAGAGAGGTGCATGGCTGAACCTTGTCTCCACCATTCATTTTGTGGCTTTATAACATACAGAGAGGTGCACGGCTGAACCTTGACTCCACCATTCATTTTGTGGCTTTATAACATACAGAGAGGTGCACGGCTGAACCTTGACTCCACCATTCATTCCGTGGCTTTATAACATACAGAGAGGTGCATGGCTGAAGCTTGTCTCCACCATTCATTTTGTGGCTTTATAACATACAGAGAGGTGCACGGCTGAAGCTTGTCTCCACCATTCATTTTGTGGCTTTATAACATACAGAGAGGTGCACGGCTGAGTCTTGTCTCCACCATTCATTCCGTGGCTTTATAACATACAGAGAGGTGCACGGCTGAAGCTTGTCTCCACCATTCATTCCGTGGCTTTATAACATACAGAGAGGTGCACGGCTGAAGCTTGTCTCCACCATTCATTCCGTGGCTTTATAACATACAGAGAGGTGCACGGCTGAAGCTTGTCTCCGCCTTTCATTCAGCAGATGCTAAAAGATGCAAATGTGATGTTTTACCTGCCCCTTATTTGAATTGATATTATATACTTTTTAGGCATAATATGATTAAATATATCCAACAGTGTTGTGTCATTTGAGCAGAGAAGATACAAGGAGCAGTGTGAGAACATATTTGCATTATTCACATTGTGGCAGATATCACCCCCCGTCTCATGGATATGTGAAGGACGGAAGGTACTACTGCCACGGGAGGAGTAGAAGCAATTAGGGAGCTGATTAGTACTGATAGAACACACCTGTGCACCATTAGTTCACCCACATCCCACACGCACACACACCAGACACACACACTATAATACATTAGGACAGATAGAGTTGAGTGGAGAGGAGGTGAGGTTGGAGCTGAGTACGTGTAGAAAGAGATTGTTGTTAACAGAGTGTTGTAAGGTGAGAGGTAGTGAGAGCCGAGAGAGGTGAAGGCGAGAAGGTGTTCACTGGACCCTAGACTGGCTGAGAAACCCTGGAC
This sequence comes from Notolepis coatsorum, assembly GCF_963971535.1. Classification (NCBI taxonomy): domain Eukaryota; kingdom Metazoa; phylum Chordata; class Actinopteri; order Aulopiformes; family Paralepididae; genus Notolepis; species Notolepis coatsorum. The sequence goes on along the minus strand of NC_140176.1, from coordinate 45,296,925 downwards.
TGGATGAACACCATCAGGCTCGTCACAACATATTCACATAACTTCACGTAACTTCAATACCTCGCCCCTTTGCATATAGGAATGTCAAAATCTTTATTTCTTTACTCAGGGTAGGGTGGACAAAATAGGGAACTTTTTTTTGTATTTGATCATCTTTTTTTAATTACCATTGGAATTCAATAGCATTCAATTCAAATGAGTTAGAGTTCCAAAACCAATACTGGTTTAATTCTAGATATCCTCTCTCCAATAAGCAGCAATTTCAAGTGGGAAGGAATACCAGGAAATGTATTTTGTGTTTACTGCAGAGCGGAGGGACTGGGAGACCAAACACACTATATTAGTGATGGCTGTCAGAATGTACAGCTATTTAACAACAACAACAACAACAACAACAACAACACCAACAACAACAACAACAACAACAACAACAACAACAACAACAACAACAACAACAACAACAACAACAACAACAACAACAACAACAACAACAACAACAGTACAGTCCTCTCTTTGGTCACCATTTGCATTAACTTTGAATGTCTGTCGAGATTGCGCGTCCATGGTCAACCACATGGGAGTTACAAGAAGAAACTACTGTAGGAGAAGCATGACTATACTGTAGCCTTGCTCAAGATTCAAACAGTAATACACTATGTTTCTCTCTCTCTCTCACACTCTCTATCTCTGTCTCTCTCTCCTCTGTCTCTCTCTCCCTATCTATGTGTCTCTCTCTCTCTCTCTCTCTCTCTCTCTCTCTCTCTGAGTAACCTCGTTCCCAGTTTTATCTCCTCCGTGAGATAAAGACTGGTAAAGCACTACGATCGAAAGTGTGAATTTCCGGTGTATGTACTTCCCCTGGAAGCTGCCTCCGAACGGACCAAACCTTTCCCAAATCCTGTCGGCAAACAAGCTAGAACGTCCCGGTCATGTAGTAAATTCTTCAGGCAAAGCCGTTGCAGTGGCTTAAACGAGGAAATATTGTGCACTTCACATGTTTCTATAATTGTTTTGTCGAAACCGGAAAGCCTGTAGCCGGTACTTCCTGTACTTCCGTTTTTCACACTTTAGGAGGCATAGCTTTACCAGCCTACTCTCTGAGCCACAGTGTAAGGAAATAGCACAGTACGAGCAGAGCCGAGGAGAGAGATGTAGTAATCGTGACTTAGGCCATGTCCAGACTAAAACGATTTCGGTCGTATCAGGCAAAGTATTTGATCGTTTGCACCTTTCAGCCACGCGGAACTGCGTTCTGGCAGCCTGAAGACGCTACTTTCTGATACCAGCTTTCAGAGTGCGCAATTCTGAAGACGCCCCCCATTGCGTCACCATCTTTACAAGCGAAACGCGTCTTCTCCTGAACCGATGACGCGATAGCCCACCTCTCCCTTACCCCTTGAGTGAAAACATCACAACAACAATGGCATGTACAGAGTAGTTGCATTCGTGTTACAGAAGCTATTGAGCTTGATCGGGCTTTTACAGCTTTACATATGCTGTGTTCTCTCTATCTGTCTGAAGCGGAGCAGGGCTCTGCTGTGCTTACAGTACACACACTCCCGACCGAGGCGCACACACATGCTATTAACACTTTCAGTGCCCACGACGTGATATGACGTTTTATCAGCCCCCCCCCCCCTGAATGCCCACGACGACAATTATCGTTTTATTTTTTTATTAGCCATCTGAATTCATATTTCATCAACCGAGTCTCCCATTGGTACACCAGCTCCTCCAGCAGCTCAGAATGGAAAAAAGCGCCCCCTATCGTCTATCCCTGAAAACTGCACGTCAGTCGCTTAGACTGACCTGGGAGCGTGTTACTGTTCCGCAACTGTAAGTTACTTCCGGGGTAGGCCTGATTGGCCCCGACAGGCACGTGACGCGGCAAACTCAGGACGCGCAACGAGGCTGCTGAGAGCTGTCGCGCGGAAATAGGCTGTCTATTGCCATTCTCTAACACAAACTCTAACCTTAACCAGCTCCTTAACAGCGCCTAAACTTAACCGTTCTAACCTTAACCAACTCCGAAACAATGCCTAACCTTAACCTTAACCTTAACCATGCCTAACCTTAACCATAGAAAGAATATTGCCATTCTCTAAGACAAACTCTAACCTTAACCAGCTCCTTAAGAGCGCCTAAACTTAACCGTTCTAACCTTAACCAACTCCGAAACAATGCCTAACCTTAACCTTAACCTTAACCATGCCTAACCTTAACCGGCGAAAGAATACACGTTAAAAAAAAAATCATGTTAAAAAAAAAAAATTTGATGGGATTCGAACTCGTCAACAACGGACCGCAGGATCGCAGGACCGCTGCTCTGCCAGGTGAGCTGAAGCGCCGAATGAAAATCATGGCGGATTAGGACGGTTACATAATTCCGCAAGCTCTGCCGCTCCGCTCCGCGGAGCGTGCCGCGCGGCAGAGAAAGTTGCGCGTCACGTGCCTGTCGGGGCCAATCAGGCCTACCCCGGAAGTAACTTACAGTTGCGGAACAGTTATAGGCGACCTGGGATCAGTGATATGTAGAGGCGGGGCCAGCTGGCTCCCTGAGCTGGCAAGCCGTCTGCTCAACATGGAAGTGATCGCGGGACGGGAATCAGCCTGGAATATATATTCACAGTAGCCAATCGATAGTAGACAGTAGTGATCGATTTTTGGAATGGCGATCAGGAATTGGAATGATCTTTTTGGAGAACATCTGATCTGAGGTAAGGAATCTATTTTACCAGTCTTGGGTAAGTTGTATTCGCTGAGATCTCAGCGTTTGCCCTATGTGTGTGTGTGTGTGTGTGTGTGCGCGATCGTTTTGAGGAAATCAGAGAATCGATTTTCAGCTCACGGCCCCAGCGTGCATATGTACACATATACTATCGATAATCTAGCGTTTATTTGAAAATGATTCATAAATAGGCCGAAAGATTACAACGTTTTTGTGTATTCTAGAATATCCATGAAAACGAGGGCTTTTCAAAATGCTATAAAACGAAAATGAACCGATAAAAAAACAATCCGCTTCGACAATGTTGACTGGAAAACGAGTCATTGATAAGTGATGGGCAGATTAGACACATAGCCATAATTTAAAACATAGATTAGGCATTATTAACGCTAACATGGCCCCAGTATTCACTGACATATTTAACCTGTCCTTAGAACAGGCTGTCATCCCCACCTGCCTGAAGAAGTCCACTATTATCCCTGTACCCAAAAAATCCAAGCCTGCTTGCCTCAACGACTACCGCCCTGTAGCTCTCACCTCCATAGCCATGAAGTGCTTTGAGAAGCTAGTAAAGGGCTACATCTGCTCCTCCCTCCCCATCAACATGGACCCCCTGCAATTTGCATACCGCCCCAACAGGTCCACGGAGGACGCCATATCCCATGTGCTGCACACAGCAGCATCACACCTGGACAAGAGGCAGGGGAACTATGTGAGAATGCTATTCATCGACTACAGCTCGGCATTCAATACCATAGTCCCCTCCATACTCATAGCCAAGCTCAGGGACCTGGGCTTGGGCTATGACCTCTGCCAGTGGGTCTTGGACTTCCTGACTGGCAGACCCCAGGTGGTGAGAGCAGGCAACTGCACCTCCTCATCCATCACCCTCAACATAGGGGCCCCCCAGGGCTGTGTTCTGAGTCCCCTCCTCTACTCCCTGTACACACACGACTGTGTGGCTCAGCGGAGTAGCAATACAATCGTCAAATTTGCTGACGACACAGTGGTGGTGGGCCTGATCTCTGCCAACGACGAGAGGGCCTACCTGGAAGAGGTCAAGGTCCTGGCGGGATGGTGCCAGGAAAACAGCCTCTCCCTGAACGTCAGCAAAACAAAGGAGATGATTGTGGACTTCAGGAGGTCGGGGGTCAAGGACTACAGCCCCCTCAGCATCGACGGGGCACCGGTTGAGAGAGTCAACAGCTTCAAGTACCTCGGAGCCTACATATCCGAGGACTTGACATGGACCACACACATTAACAGTGTGGTGAAGAAGGCACGACAACGCCTCTACTTCCTCAGGCGCCTAAGGAAGTTCCAAGTCAGCCAGAAGATCCTTAAGAACTTCTACTCATGTACAATAGAGAGCATCTTGACCGGCAACATCACCTCCTGGTTTGGGAATAGCACTGCAAAAGACCAAAGCAGACTACAAAGAGTGACACGTTCAGCCGAACGCACAATTGGAGGGGGGCTCCCCACCCTCCAGAACATTTACTACAAGCGTTGCAAGGGCAAGGCTAAGAGAATCATTAAAGACTCCAGTCACCCGAACAACTGCCTCTTCGAACTGCTGCGGTCAGGCAAGCGATACAGGAGTCTCAAGGCGAGCACAGAAAGACTCAGAAGTAGCTTCTATCCCCAGGCCATCAGGCTGCTAAACGAACAATGAATGAACACTACACAACAACAACCACCAAACGCACATAGCACACACATCCACACGCACACACTCACTTTAAACAAACACACTGTAGCACCCACTCCACACACTTTATAGCACACACCCACTTTAAACAAACACACTGTAGCACCCACTCCCCACACTTTATATTTATGGATGAAGGATTGCACTACAACTCGTACACCTTACTGTAAATTGTACCTAAAATTGTACCTCATCCCATTTCTGCTTTGCACTAGATAGTACTGTACATTAGTACACTGCATAGTATTGTGTATTGTATATTATATGGTAACTCAGAACATTGTACATATGTCTATACCGAACACTGTGACCTCATTTTCTTCTTCTAAATTCATGCTATATTATGTTATTATGTTATTTGATACTATCTTGTCTAGCACAGTCTCTGGAGCGTAACAGTAAGAAGCATTTAGTATGAAAGTATTCTGTACTTCTGTATGACAACTATTAAAGAACTTGAACTTGAACTTGAACATTGAAGTGGATGGTGGGCATTCAACCGGTAAATCAAGATTAAGCTTGGGCTCTGAAAGTGGTAAGCTTGATCGGGAGGCTACTGTGATGCAATACACGATACTAACTAGAGATTAGCGTCACATAGCTGGCCTTTTTCTGAAAACCCAAGCACTTATTGTTCGATAGCATACGCCTTCAGTTGATCATGACAAATCCTCTCTTACATTGACGATTAAAAAGCCTCCATAATTTAGTAAATAAAGCTGTAGCCAGCCAGCTAGCATTGATGCTATTCAAAATGCTATCCACATAACCAACTAAATACAATAGACAGTGGTATCCTGACTGGTAACGTTATGACAACGTTTGCTAGTCGAAATGACTGGACACACACAGGGACAAGTTAAACATCAATCAATTAATTTAATCCAACAGGTAGTTTGAGCTGCATGTGAGCCGCGGTCTTTCTCTCTTCTCCTTTGGAAAATGTTACGTTAGCTAGAAAAAGCACAGAACCGGCCGACACAAGTTAAGCTGCTAGCAACAGACACTATAACACTTCCGGTCTTCGGTTTTCAAAATAGCGACGTCTAAAAACAGGAAAGACATTTATTTTGTAAATTTGTGGCATGCACTTATTGTCTTGAGACGGTTTCATTTTTACGGAAACCTTTTTTTAAATGAAAACGAAAAAGATCAAAATCGTTTTAGTCTGGACAAGGCCTTAATTCCAAGCCTGTGTTTCTCCTACTTGAGTTCCCTCAGCTTCACTCAGCGCCGAGACTGTTTATTAGGTTAGGCTAATCAGCTCTGGCTGAATCTCTCTCTCTCTCTCTCTCTCTCTCTCTCTCTCTCTCTCTCTCTCTCTCTCTCTCTCTCTCTCTCTCTCTCTCTAGCCCCTGGAGGAAGAGCTAGAGATAGTGAGAGAAATGGTTTTTCATGTGTCACAATAATTCAGCGCTACATTCATATCAAACCTTAAAACAGTAACTGGACATGTCTTGTTTGATTATTTGATCAACCAAGCCTTGATTTAAAAACCAGATGTGTTCATGGTGAGAGTCAGGGTTAAATAATCAAAATATAATATGCTAAATAAACAAAAAGTACAAATTCACTTTGTCTCAAGAATATATATATATATAGCTATACATTTTTAGCTGGGCGCAGTTTTTAGCACCCCCCTCTGGGTGGCGCTCTAGGCAACCACCTATGTCACCTATATGAAGTGGGGTGGGGGGGGGGGGGGTGGATGAGTGTATGTGTGTGGATGAAGTTTCTGTAAGGCTGTGATGTTGTGTTTCCTGTAAGGCTGTGATGTTGTGTTTCCTGTAGGGTGCAAACACAGCCTTATCAGCTGTCAGTCAGCCTGATAATAACCCCCAGCCCACTCACGCAGACACACACATACACACACACATGTACTCTGTCTCTCTGTCTCTCTGTCTCTCTCTCTCTCTCTCTCTCTCTATCTCTCTCTCTCTCTCTCTCTCTCTCTCTCTCTCTCTCTCTCTCTCAGATGTGCACGAGTCTTATTTAGTTTAATATATATATAATATTTAAAAAAAAAATGTATCATTCCATTTGGGCTGTGGGGGGTGCTTAATGTCTGAAGGAGTCGACTGAAGGCTTCTTGTCCTCTGCAAAAGCATGCAATTGGTCCACTGATGGATACATCTTGATATTTGTCTAGTCTAGTGTGTTCATTAGATGGGTGAAATCCTCTTTCAGTGCCTGTGCCTGTTTTCGTATATATATATATAATTTTTTTTTTTTTTTTGTATTCGACTAAGATGTTGGCAGTCGACTACGGCTCATTTCGACCGATTAGTCGACTAATAGGGGTCAGCCCTAGACAACACACATCGACAGTGTAATAAAGAAATGATGGCAGTGCCTCTACTTCCTTAGGTGTCTAAAGAAGTTCAAAATGAGTCAGAAGATCCTTAATAACTTCTACTCATGCACAATAGAGAGCATCCTGACTGGTAATATCACCTCCTGGTTTGGGAATAGCACCGCACACGACCGCAGCAGACTACAGAGAGTGGCCCGATCAGCGTTGCAGCGCCAAGGCTAAGAGAATAACTAAAGACTCTAGTCACCCAAACAACTGTCTCTTTGCACTGCTGCGGTCAGGCAAGCGATACCGGAGTCTCATGGCCAGTACAGAGAGACTCAGAAGGACCTTCTATCCCCAGGCCATCAGGATGCTTAATGACTCTATGTAACATCATCAACCCATCCATCTACACTCATTGCACACGCATCCACATGCACACACTCACTTTAAACAGACACTCACCTTAACACTCACTTTAGACACTTTAACACTACATTATATTTATCTATTATTAAACGATTTGCACTACATTCATTCCTCATTTGCATTTGCACCTTGCCTTTAAAGTTTTGTTCTGCATTTGTACCTCATTGTCTTTCACTGTACTTAGATTGTACTTAGGTTGTACTTTAGTTTGTATAGTATTAGTATTAGTATTAGTATAGTATTGTATATTGTAGGGCTGTCCCCGACTAAGGATTTGGATAGTCGACTATGATTGGCCAAAATTTGCCGTTAGTCGACTATTAGTCGACTAAAAAAAAAAAAAAAAGGAAAAAAAACATAATATATATATATATATATATATATATATATATATATATATATATATATATATATATTTTTTTTTATCATTCCATTTGGGCTGTGGGGGTGCTTAATGTCTGAAGGAGTCGACTGAAGGCTTCTTGTCCTCTGCAAAAGCATGCAATTGGTCCACTGATAATAATATAATAATAATAATAATTTAGGACCTGCTCAGAGGTCATCAATCGGCACACATGCGATGGATACATCTTGATATTTGTCTAGTCTAGTGTGTCCATTAGATGGGTGAAATCCTCTTTCAGTGCCTCTGTGCCTGTTTTCGTAGGCAGTTAGCCTCTGGTATGCGTGCCATTAGCGTTAGCCACGCTTCTATGCCTCTTTTCTTTTGGAAAGAATGATAAAAAAAAAGTATAATATATATATATATATTTATTTATTTTTTCTACTAAGATGTTGGCAGTCGACTACGGCTCCTTTCGACCGATTAGTCGACTAATTGACTAATGGGGGTCAGCCCTAGTATATTGTATAGTGTTATTCCTCCTTTACTTTTTTATTAAGCACATTCTCAGGGGCTCATACGGAACAAAGCATTTCACTGTGAAGTACATGTACGTTTATATGTGACAAAATAAAAACAAACTTGAACTTGAGGTGAGTCGTCAGCGAAGGGCCGCGTGTGTGTGACCCCCCGTGTCAGCCTGGAATGCGTCCAGAGATATTTTGAAAAAAGGTTTTGAGATAGCATCGCCATGTAGAGGCAGCTCCAACAGAAGATGAGGAGCGCATTATCACGGAGGTGCTATACTTTGCTTTCTGGAGAACACCGATCAAAGGCGAGATAGCACGGGGAGCACAATGCACCGACCCAATCAGCCCGGGACCCGATTAGGTTACCCCATTGTGTCTTTCTTTTCAAGTGGGTGTCATTGTCTGGTGTGTGATTTCTTTAGAGAACGAGGGACTCCGCCTTGTTTGGGGAGGGGGGGCGGGGGGGGTAACTGGTTGGTAACTAGGCCAGGCCAGGCTCTCGCTCACACAGACTCACTGATCTGCACTTAGATTAGCTGTTGTCTTAAGCGCCCGCGTCTTGCCACATTTATAAATTAGACTTTTCCCCCCGCATGCTGTAGTGTTCTGTTCTTCCCCTTCTAAGGGCTGGGAATCACCAGAGACCCCACGGTACCCCCGGTAATATTATTATCACGATACTTCTAAGGGCTGGGAATCACCAGAGGCGATATATTGCTGTATAGATTTTTTCCCCCACCCCTATCCCCTGCGACCAGTGTCTAGTGGTATACAAGACAATACTATGACTTCATTATCCACACAGATTGAAATATCTTCGGCTGCTGCATCTCTGTCACATCTCACTCATTGTCACACTTACTTAGACATGCGCAGGCTGTCACTGTGAGGCGCAGTGTTTACTCAAGTGTCGCTTCACGCATGGTCACTCATAATCATGAGCTCATAGAACAGAACGCTACAGAACAGACGGCACTCCCCTCTCCGTTTTCATATGTCATATTCACGCTCGTTTTCACAGAGACGCTGATCACGTTTGACTCATTTGATTTTGGGTTTTAAATTAGCAATGTGTTACAATTCAGAGCACTGTAATGTGAATTCAAGATTCAAGAGATGTATTCGTCACATACATACATACTAGGGGTGGGGGGGGAAATCGATAGATAGTAGTATCGCGATACGTTGCATGGCGATACTGTATCGATACAGGGACGGCAAGTATCGATATTACATTTTTTATAAAAAATAATTTAAAAGAAATTTTTTATAAGGAAGTTGCATTGTTCATTTCAATACCTGTAATAGTACAGTAGTCCACACACACGCACACATGTGCATTCAGTTAAGTTGGAATACATACACGAGACATGTAGTGAAATGAAGGTGGCCATGCCCGCATTGTGCAAATATACACAATAAAATAGAATAGATAATAAAATAGACATGATAAAAAGTAATAAGAATAAAAAATGTGTGTGTGTGTGTGTGTGTGTGTGTGTGTGTGTGTGTGTGTGTGTGTGTGTGTGTGTGTGTGTGTGTGTGTGTGTGTGTGTGTGTGTGTGTGTGTGTGTGTGTGTGTGTGTGTGTGTGTGTGTGTGTGTGTGTGTGTGTGTGTGTGTGTGTGTGTGTGTGTGTGTGTGTGTGTGTGTGTGTGTGTTCATGTGTGCTTGTGTGGAGAGATCAGTGTTCAGTGTTCTGAACTGGGGGAAGAAGCTGAGTCTGAGTCTCTCTGTTCTTGCTGCATGTATGCAGAGGCGCTTGCCTGACCGCAGCAGCTTGAACAGGCTATTGTTGGGGTGGTGAGGCTC
>NC_140176.1:45224577-45282077 GCF_963971535.1 Notolepis coatsorum | reverse complement strand
TTGGACGTAGTCTATTAAGCTAATAATAGTCTATTCATATGTAGTGCTTCGTGCGGTGAGAATACTATCGTAGTCAGTACCCCCATCGTTTCGGGTAGAACTGGCTGCTTATCCAGGGTGGCCGACCCCATGTGAGGCTGCACCCGAGGAGCCCCAGAGCCGACGAGCGAGTGGACCTGCATACCGTATTATTCTACCGACGACAGCCCGCCTTCCCAGGCACGGATTATGCTTTGTATACAGTGATTATTCTATGGATAAAGACCAACACTGCCGTGTGTTGGAAACCCCCCCCCCGGAGAGGACGACAGGTGAGGAGACGCTCTACACGACGAGGTCGCTTCACGTCTCTCCATCGTGGACCGGAGGAAGCCGGCCCACAGAGAGTCCAACTGCTTTCATCTGTGGATCGAGGATCGCTGAGGCACCGAGCCGCACAACCGTGGGTTCTCCCAGGATACCCTCGGCCAGACGGATACAGCCAGACTCTACCCCCCCCCCCCTTCTCCAGTTGTCTTACAAGCGACCGGAATTCCCCCCTAGTGTATCCAGTTCTATAATCAGTAAAGTATCATTGCTATTATTCCTTAAATATTCCAGGTTGTATATTTACCGCCTGCGCCACCAGAGATTGGACGTTCTCTATTGATATACCAACGAATACTCATTTGCCATAAAAGTGCATCCTATTTCAAATCATAAATGTAATTAAGTGATTGCTCTACATACCTTTTGCTATGTATTAATTATTATTAAACGCAGACTTTCGACTTGGTACATTTGTGTTGGATCGTTTCATCTACGTGGGAGTGTTTACCATAATTATTTATGCCTAGTACTGGGTGGCCAGAGTCTAAAGTACAAGAGGTAGTGGTAGTAAGTATCATATCTAACAATACAGTCAGGGAATTGTACCCCTCAGTTACAATTGGTCCTTCGAGCCGGATGGTAATTAGTGTAATATTAATATAGTGTTATTAATATTGAAATGGCCTATGATGAACACTCCACGAAACGATCCTCCTAACCAACGCCCGCAGCGCGAACGACGGCTCCCTCAGTACTTAGAGGCTTACGCTGTCAGTCAACAACCTAGTCTTCTACTAACAGTAAACGCGGTAAAACTAGAAAGTAAAAGTATGTCTAACCCCAACGCCCAGACTACCCCGACCATAGAGGCCCCTAAGGGTTCTAATGTAACTGACCAAGCTCACGGTGGGGACCAGTGGGAACCAGACATGACTTCACACCCCGCCAGTACTGAAGAAGTAGTCCCCGATGAGTCCCGGGAGGAATACAACGCTACCGAGAGAGAACTCGGCACGGAAGAAGACGGGGAGAGCACCGTGGAGATAGAGCTCCAAGGCTCCGCAAGGAGTACCCCGAGGGAAGGCTCCCCTATACAACCGCCTTCTCCCAGCGAGGCAGAGAGGACCCTACAGCAGGCCTTCCTCATCAGCCTGAACGCCGCTGCTGAACGCGACCGACTGCAGATCCAGCAGCGGAGCGAAGAAGAGCATATACGTCTAGAAATAAGACGCATTCAGATGGAAGAGAATGTGGCCCGAGACCGAGCAGACAGCCAGCGAGCAGCTGCTGGTGCTCTACGGGACGCAGAGCGCGACCGACAGCAAGCGCAACTAATAGAACAGCTGATCAGACGGACAACACCCTCTCCCTCCGCCAGAGGCTCCAGGAACTCGTCTAGACACACCTCCAGGGCGGCATCCCCTAGCCGAGTAAACAACCCTGAACTTGACCAACAGACGAGGTCTATACCCCCCACAGACCACCTCCCCCCACCGGTCCAAGTGAGACCTAGCAACCGGGAAGGAGCAGCATATCCTGTGGAGAGGCTAAACCAGAGACTACAAGCACTGGATGACCTAACTGAAGACGAAGAGGAAGAGGAGGAGAACCGCGCCCGACGACAGCACAGTACTCTACCGGACCAGGAGGTCCGGTACAGCCCAGGCTATACTCCCGCGGAGCTGCGCTACAGACCCCCGACTCTATACACGGGTGAGCACGACGCACGACCCGCACCGAGGAACAGCACCTGGACAAGCGGGCCATGGTACACTGCCGGTACCAGCCCATACCAAGGAGCGGGAGGAGACTCGCCTAGGAGGCCTCTCCCCCAACGCTCGCCGATGTATCCACAGTCAGCGTCATACATTGGCACGCCTATGGTACCCGACTTCACCCAAGAGAACCGGGCCCAGTATACAGAACTCCGCATGTGTCTGGAGACCATGTTGGTGGATGTATTGGATGAACGCCATAAATACGCCATCCTACTGAAGCACTTAAAGGTACCCCGCGCACATAATATAGCGCTCGCCTACGCGACTTCCACCACCCCATACACAGCAGCGCTGGTAGCATTGGACCAGAGGTATGGGCGCATATGGGATTACGTGATCCAGGAGATCCGACACATCGACCGCTTACCCCCAGCAATAGACAATCGAGCACTGGACGACCTGTCCATCAGAGTGCAGTCCCTGGTAGGGATGTTGGGAGCGCAGAGAGAGAAGGGGAGGCATGAACTTTACGCCAACTCAAATGTGGAAAGGATCTTGGAGAAGCTGCCGCCCGCTCGACAGGAGCGTTTTAGGCGGCAGAGAGACCACCGAGACCCGAATGGCCCCGAACCGAACCTCCTCGATCTAGCAGACTTCCTGGCGAGAGAAGTCAGCAGCCTACGGCTAGATACATTCGGACGGAGCACCCCTGGCTCCAGAGAAGGAACCAGACGACTAAATGATGGAAGAAGATCGGTGACTGTGATGCACCAATCGGAGTCAGTACCGAGCAGCAGGAGCCACAGTACCCCCTCCAGAACGGAGAAGTGGAAGATAGTGTGCCCCTACTGTGAGAAAGAACACTGGCTAGCGCAATGTGACTCCTTCCCCAAGCTGAACGCGGAGGAAGCAAGTCAATGGATAAAGTCCAACAAGCGCTGTTTTCGCTGTGCGCGCTCACACATGGCAGCCGAATGCCGCTTAAAGAAAAGGTGCACCAAGTGCGATGGAGCCCATCTGGACATACTTCACGACAGTAACAGACGGCGCCCTTCACCCGCACCATCCAGCAGCAAAGCGAGCGTCATGTACATCGATCCCGCCAGCAGCAGTGGAGCCCGAGTACTCCTAAAAGTAGTGCGTGTGACACTAAGCTACCAGAATAAAGTCCTGGACACTTACGCCGTCCTCGATGACGGGTCAGAGAAGACCCTTCTGCTCGCCTCCGCTGCGGCCCAGCTAGGGCTGCGGGGAAGCGAAACCCAAATGACAATTCGGACAATAAGACGAGATTTGAAGACGATAAAGGGCGAGAATGTCTCATTCTCTATCGCAGCAAGCGGCCAGCCTGAGCGACGGTACCAGATTACAGACGCTTTCACCAGCCAAGAAATAGGACTGTCGCGGTACACATACCCCGTCGCCAAGCTGATGGAGAAATATGCACATCTGCGCAAGTTACCGATCCCGCTCATAGACAATGCCATGCCGACCCTGTTGATAGGCTCCGACCATGCAGACCTCATTGTCCCGATAGACCGGGTTCATACCGGACCCCGAGGCTGTCCTGCAGCAGTCGAGACCCGTTTGGGATGGACTCTCCAAGGCCCGCTCGCCAAATCTCTCAACCGAAGTACAGCCACTAGATGTCTCCACTCCCGAGTCACAGAGGGAGAAACCGCACTCCTGCAACACGTAGAGCGGCTATGGACCTTGGAACAAATGCCCTTTAAGAACGGAAAGAAAGACATTCGCTCTAAAGATGACATTTACGCCATTCACCTCCTCGAGACAGGGACCAAGAGAGTCCCGGTCAACGGCGTGTTGAGATACGCCACGCCACTCCTGCGGCGAGAAGGAATGCCTACTTTCCACGCCAAGACAGACGCCACAGAACGGTACCTGCTGAACACGGAGCGGCGCTTAGCCAAGAACCCCGCCCAAGAGAGTGTATACCGCGCTGAGATTGAGAAGCTCATCACAGCGGGACACGTCACAAAGATGGACATTAAAGAGGCTGACCAGACCACCGAATCGTGGTACGTGCCTCACCACAAGGTCCATCACAACGGTAAAGACCGCATAGTATTTAACTGCAGCTACCAGATCGGATCCCAAAATCTGAATAAAGAGTTACTGCCCGGTCCCACACTCGGCCCCTCCCTACTCGGCGTTCTACTCCGCTTCCGCCAGGAAAAGGTGGCCATCAGCGGGGACATTAAAGGAATGTTCCTGCAGGTGAGATTAGTAGAGGAGGACAAGCCCCTGTTACGGTTCCTATGGAGAGAGAAGCCAGGAGATGAGCACCCAGCCATCTACCAATGGGAAGTCCTCCCCTTCGGAACGACGTGCAGCCCCTGCTGTGCTACATTTGCACTACAGAAACATGTAGCAGAGGACCCAGCAGCGGACGAAGAGGTCCGACACAGCGTAAAGAACAGCTTCTACGTAGACAACTGTCTACAAAGCCTTTCAACCCAGGAAGAAGCCGAGGCTCTCCTGATTAAACTCTGCGCCTCATTGATCAAAGGCGGCTTTGATCTCAGGCAGTGGGCCAGCAGCGATCCGCAAGTACTGCGCAGCCTCTCCTCCGAGGACAAGGCAGCCAGCAGCGAGACCTGGATGGCTACAATCCCGGGAGAAGCCCAGGAGATGACCCTGGGATTGGTGTGGCGATTCAAAACAGATTCGCTTCACTACAGACACAAGCCCCTGACTACGGAGCAGGGAAGGCCGGCGGCGGCGCCGACCACCAGACGGAGTGTGTACACAACACTCGCCCGACAATATGACCCGCTAGGATGTATTCTACCGTACACCACCAGGGCAAAAATGATTGTACGAGCATTGTGGGACAAGGACCAGGGCTGGGACGACCCCATTCCCGCACACCTTGCATCCACCTGGAGAGAGTGGGAGATGGAGCTCCACTCACTCCCAGGCGTTAACATGCGCCGAAGCTACTTCCCACCCACGGTGAGGCCAGAGACATGTAAAATGGACTTACACGTCTTCAGTGACGCCTCAGAGGTCGCATACGGATCAGTAGCCTACTTGCGGGCCCAAGAAGAGGGGGGAGAGATCTACACAGCATTTGTCCTCGCCCGCTCGAGAATAGCCCCACGCAAGCAACAATCTATCCCACGTCTAGAGCTCTGCGCAGCCCTAGCCGGGGCGCACCTAGCCACGCTCATCCAACGTGAGCTCACCATACCGGTGTCTAGAACAATCCTGTGGTCAGATTCCACGACAGTACTCGCCTGGATCAAATCGGACTCATGCAAGTACAAAGTCTTCGTGGGAGTCAGAGTCACCGAGATTCAAGACTTAACCGAAGAAACAGAGTGGCGCTACGTTGATACAAAACAGAACCCAGCTGACGTCATCACCCGGGGAATGCCCCTAGATGACCTCACCCGTCGCAATGTCTACAGTGACGGCCCAGCATTCCTAAAGCTCCCGGAAGGAGAGTGGCCCACGCCTATCCCGAGGGAAGCAAGTCAAGAGGAGGCTGAGAATAAGAAACCTATGTTCTGTGGATTGAGCACTGTTATCTCCGCAGACCCGAACATAGATGATTGCACTACCATAGAGAGTGCACAACAAAGGACATTCCTACTGCACTACCTACCGTCTCTACAGACCCGCCAGAAGTGGGTAAAGGAGAGAGACAATTTGACAGAAGGAACAGTCGTCATGATTATTGATCAGTCACTGCCCAGAGCTATGTGGCCGGCCGGCCGCGTGGGCAAGGTGATCACCGGTGCCGACGGCAAGGTCCGAGCAGCTGAAGTGCTTGTCCAGGGGCGCACTTGCGCCCGTCCCGTGGCGAGGCTCATGGAACTGCCCCGACTCCCAGACACAATCGATGATGACCATGACCCTATAACCCTATGACTTTGTGAAGTTGACTGACCCCTACAGCAAACCCTTATGTGTAAATAGACAACGCGATTAATCTGTCTCTGCTTAACTGATTAGGTCTGGGACCAATCAGGGGGTGGCTGTTGTGAAGGGCCAGATTAAACCGAATATATATATATTTATTTATATATATTTAATTGTATTTGTATATTCTCTAATATTCCCTGATATCCCTTGTATATTCCTTGTACAATATGCATTGAATATCCATTCTAGCCTACTGAACATCCCATAATAGTCTCCATTCTACTATTGGTCGAGACCTTGGTGCCAGGCTGCCATACCCCCCAGACCCAGTTCAAACGTGCCGCTCAACATGTACGAACAAGTCCTAGTTCCGCGTAGGAATCTGGCTACCGCACCACTAATGGTACTATTTGTTCATAGTGCGTATATATACTGCGCTACTAAAGTAGGACTTCCTTTTTAGTCCAGTTTCTTACCCTCCAATAGAGTGACAGACGTAAAGCCTCCCCGCGACGCCACGTGTGGGAGTAAGGCCAAGTTCGGCCTACCATCGGTATTGAGACATCGTGTATATTAATATTTGAATAGTCATATTTGGCACTATATCGTCGAGTTGGACGTAGTCTATTAAGCTAATAATAGTCTATTCATATGTAGTGCTTCGTGCGGTGAGAATACTATCGTAGTCAGTACCCCCATCGTTTCGGGTAGAACTGGCTGCTTATCCAGGGTGGCCGACCCCATGTGAGGCTGCACCCGAGGAGCCCCAGAGCCGACGAGCGAGTGGACCTGCATACCGGATTATTCTACCGACGACAGCCCGCCTTCCCAGGCACGGATTATGCTTTGTATACAGTGATTATTCTATGGATAAAGACCAACACTGCCGTGTGTTGGAAACCCCCCCCCCGGAGAGGACGACAGGTGAGGAGACGCTCTACACGACGAGGTCGCTTCACGTCTCTCCATCGTGGACCGGAGGAAGCCGGCCCACAGAGAGTCCAACTGCTTTCATCTGTGGATCGAGGATCGCTGAGGCACCGAGCCGCACAACCGTGGGTTCTCCCAGGATACCCTCGGCCAGACGGATACAGCCAGACTCTACCCCCCCCCCCTTCTCCAGTTGTCTTACAAGCGACCGGAATTCCCCCCTAGTGTATCCAGTTCTATAATCATTAAAGTATCATTGCTATTATTCCTTAAATATTCCAGGTTGTATATTTACCGCCTGCGCCACCAGAGATTGGACGTTCTCTATTGATATACCAACGAATACTCATTTGCCATAAAAGTGCATCCTATTTCAAATCATAAATGTAATTAAGTGATTGCTCTACATACCTTTTGCTATGTATTAATTATTATTAAACGCAGACTTTCGACTTGGTACATTTGTGTTGGATCATTTCATCTACGTGGGAGTGTTTACCATAATTATTTATGCCTAGTACTGGGTGGCCAGAGTCTAAAGTACAAGAGGTAGTGGTAGTAAGTATCATATCTAACAATACAGTCAGGGAATTGTACCCCTCAGTTACACTTAGAATAAGGCATTGACTACACGTAAACATACTCATTGCTTGTGTGTCAGTGTCAACATGAGTATGGTTTTCTCTAGGGGTGCAGGAGAAATAAATCGAGATACTATCTTCTCAGATAGAAAAAAAAATTTCATAGATTGCTTTCGTCATGTGATATGGTTTCAACTTCATCATGACCTTAGAACTATCATTAGTTTGCTAAATGCAAAATTTGCCAAGCAGGCAGACTCACGCAATATACAAGCATTGTGACACGAAGGTTAATAACAATCTAGATTCTAATTTGTTGAATTGCCTAGAGAATGTAATTGTCACAAATTCGATCTTTATTTAATCTCGATGGATCGTTGAGAGCAAGCTCTCATTTACAATGATGTTGAGAAAAAACACATCACTGAATAAGGTGCAACTACAAGAAGAGTAATACAAACAGTTGAACCAATAAAAACTATTTAAAATGATCAATTAAAATAATTATAATAATAACGTTTATACAAATATATATATTTATATATAATAATAATAATAATAATAATAATAATAATAATAATAATAATAATAATAATAATAATAATAATAATAATAATAATAATAATAATAATAATAATAATAATAATAATAATAATAATAATAATAATAATAATAATAATAATAATAATAATAATAATAATAATAATAATAATAGTAGTAGTAGTAATAATAATAATAATAATAATAATAATAATAATAATAATAATAATAATAATAATAATAATAATAATAATAATAATAATAATAATAATAATAATAATAATAATAATAATAATAATAATAATAATAATAATAATAATAAATAAATGTAACCATTTGAAACAGCTGCAGACTGTCACAGAATCATTGGTGTTCAAAGATCTAAATAGACCAATGGATACCATTGTGTTGATTTTCAGAGTGGATTCTAAGATGATCCATGTGTTGAGTTTCAGAGTGGATCGTAAGATGTTCCATGTGTTGAGTTTCAGAGTGGATCGTAAGATCCAATCCAATCCAATCCAACTTTATTTATAAAGCGCTTTAACAGCCACAGGGGCACAAAGTGCTGTACAGAGGGAGCATATTAAAAACTATAAGCAGCACTAAAAACGTATCAAAATAGTACCAATAAATAACAAGAGTACCAAAAAAGAGAAGAAAAAAAGAAGGTAAACATAGGCAGCAATACAAATGTAAATAGATCAGAGTACTTAAAAAATATTTAAAAGCAAAGGACACAGTAACAAAACGATACAACAACAACACAGTAAGACAATAAGATCATAAAATCAACAAGCTACATGGTGTCGAGAAAAGGTGGGTCTTAAGGAGGCCTTTGAAACGGCGCAGTGATGAGGCCTGCCTAATCTGCAGTGGCAGCTCGTTCCACATGTTGGGGTGACAACGGAGAAGGCACGGTCCCCCCTGAGCTTACGCCTAGTTGTAGGCACTACTAGGAGCAGCTGGTCAGCTGACCTGAGAGAGCGAGAAGGTGTATAGACCTGCAACAGCTCAGAGAGGTAGGGTGGGGCAAGGTCATGAAGAGAATGTCGTGGAATATATTATCATGTCATTATAGATCTGTGTTGAAATGCATATTATATCATACATATTCGATAGCCTTGACTAGTTTAATATAGGTCAACTAGCAGAGCTCAAAGACACTAGGGCGACAGTCTGGCTGACGTTCAGTGATAACAACCTCAAGCCTCAAGGGTATAGGACAGATAGACATTTTCAAGTAAATCACATCTTGTTCTTTTCTTCTTTAATCTTGACTCCAGTTTTGTCTCAGGGACGATAAACCTTTAGACTTATCTTCTGTTTTTATTCTCTCTTCTATGTTAAATCTATGTGTCATCTTAATGTACGTCATATCATATCTGATATAATATGTTACGTCTGACAACTGTGTATTTAACATATGTCTGAACAGAACTCTTGGTCACTTTATGACCAGAGGCCACTGTGTGAACATGGGTCTCTGACTGTAAATTGAACTTTCATTGTGGCCGCGGTGAAATAACTTTTCTTCTTATTGTAAATAAACGTTCCTATTATTAATAATGACTCAGAATGATTTGTAAACGGCTCATCGTTTAGTCCATAGATATTTCCCATTACAAGAAATACAATAATTTAAACATTTTAAAATGTAAGATGTTCCATGTGTTGAGTTTTAGAGTGGATCGTAAGATGTTCCATGTGTTGAGTTTCAGAGTGGATCGTAAGATGTTCCATGTGTTGAGTTTCAGAGTGGATTGTAAGATGTGTTTGGGGGCAGAGAAGCTAAAAGCGGACTTCTCAAGTTCAGTGTTAACTTTAGGTTCCTGAAGTACAAGCCAGTCACTGGAATGAGTAAAACCCAGATGACCAATTCAACAGTGTGAACATATAAGATGGAAGATCATCAATAACTTGTAATTGTATACGAACAGATGGCAGTGAAAATTACGTACAGTATCTCTGCCAGGGAGGACCACCCAACCACCCAAGATACGGTGATGAGTGTTGTAACTATTTCCGGTGATAAACCTGAGGGCAGAGCGGTTTACAGATCCTGAGGGTTTAAGAATAGAAGGAACTCAAACTCAAACTCATAGCCAAGCTCAGGGACCTGGGCTTGAACTATGACCTCTGCCAGTGGGTCTTGGACTTCCTGACGGGTAGACCCCAGGTGGTAAGAGCAGGCAACTGCACCTCCTCATCCATCATGCTCAACATAGGGGCCCCCCAGGGCTGTGTTCTGAGTCCCCTCCTCTACTCCCTGTACACACATAACTGTGTGGCACAGCGGAACAACAACACAATCATCAAATTTGCTGATGACAGTAGTGGTGGGCCTGATCTCTGCCAACGACGAGAGGGCCTACCTGGAAGAGGTAGAGAATCTGTTGCAGTGGTGTCAGGAGAACTGCCTCTCCCTGAACGTCAGCAAAACAAAAGAGATGATTGTGGACTTCAGGAGGTCGGGGGTCAGGGACTACAGCCCCCTCAGCATCAACGGGGCACCGTTTGAGAGAGTGAACAGTTTCAAGTATCTCTGAGTCCACATATCCGAAGACTTGACATGGACCACACACATTGACAGTGTTGTGAAGAAGGCACGGCAACGCCTCTACTTCCTCAGGCGCCTAAGGAAGTTCCAAGTCAGTCAGAAGATCCTTAAGAACTTCTACTCATGCATTTTCTATATTGGAATGTTTACATCTATGTTGACACACTGGGTTCCTAGCAATCACAATGGTTCCCTGGTTGCCCTCATAAACAACAGCCCTCCTATATAAACAGTGTCCATCATTTTTAACTGATGTTGACAAAATGCCCCTCATCTTCAAAAACCACCTTATCTGGTATATAGAGTACATTCCAATTACCTATTACATATTAACCAATATACTCGTAATCTTATCTCCATCACTTCTAACAGTTGTTCTGGATAAATACACTCATGTATGGTCATAGCTAGAGCCATATATTCGGCTTCACTAGTTGATAGTACCATTGTGGGCTGCTTCTTTGTTTTCCCACGAAACCAGTGAGCTGTCTGTATTCAAACTCACACAATATCCTGTACCTTTAAAATAACAAAAAAACATGTTTGGCTGTAATCCAAATGCTCCTCTATGGGGTCAGCCAAATGCTATGACAATCCACTCTCTACAAACCATTGGTCAGGGCGGGTACACATTGTTAAATAAATGAGGCTACCCACAGCATCTCTGTACATTTTTCAGTTTCTGAGCATCCTACTGATAGTCTAGTCTTTGATCACATGGTGTTTCCCTTGATCTACATTCTTACATGTCTAAACGTTTCAGGGTCTTTCCCACATAGTTACATCATTGAGAACATGGTAAGTCATCCACCTCTGTACTTAAACTTGGAATTTAAACATAGGATCCATTTCGGTATTTAAACCTGGATTCTACTCCTCCCGTATTTAAACCTAGAGTATCCTCCTCCTGCCTTTAAGCAGTGTAGCCACCCTCCTTCATTATTTAAACATAGAGTACCCTCCATCAGCATTTAAGCAATTTGCTACGAACCACACTTTGTATTTGTCGTGGCCTTCAATACCCTCCTGGATTGAATACACCCATTTCCCTCCCACTGTCTGTCTTCCCTCTGGTAACTTGGTTGAATATACCCATTTCCCTCCCACTGTCTGTCGGCCCTCTTCGGGGGACAATGTGACCTCTTTAAAGGTCGGGGTTACCCCACTGACTACCCTGTAGTAGTAGTAATCAACAGAGGTAGGTGTACTGTCCTCCTCGTCACTCCCTTTCCGGGCATAGTCTGTCAGATACTTTGGGGGTTTGTGTTCCCTTGAGGGATACCTCCCACTGCTTGGGGCACTTGACGTCACCCTCGAGTGCTCCTCTGTCTGTGTCTCACTCTCACATGTTGCCTTCATGACAAACTCGACTAGCATGTGTTTCTGCACTCTCCCGTTACCGGGATGATAAACTAGGAAAGCGGGGCTTCCCTTGACGTGTCCTATGAAAAATCCTTTTACCCCTTTGGACTTGGGCTTTCCCCTGTCCTGCAGGTACGCATAACACACTGATCCAAATCGGTGCATTCTGGCTGGATTACACTTCTTTCCTGTCAGTGCTGGATACGGGGTGGTGCCCGAGTGCTTATTAAAGCACCTGTTTCTGGTGTAAGCGGCTTCTTGCACCGCATAATGCCATAGGCTCTTAGGTAAGTTACTATCTGCTAGCTTACTCCTAGCCATTTCGAAAAGGTTATGCCATTCCCTCTCTGCCACCCCGTTCTGGTGTGGGGGATATGGACGTGACGTCTCGTGTCTTATCTTATACCTTCTCAACAGTGATTGGAACTCTCTGTTTATGAACTCGGTTTCGTTGTCGGACCTCAAGCATCCTACGTTACCATAAGGGGCTACGTCTGCCAGGAATTTCTCCGTGGCCTGGGGTGTGTCACTCTATGCTTTGAGAAAGTAAACAAACACTGCCCCTGTGCACACATCTGTAAAAGACAGTACATATCCAAAGCCTCCTATGGACTCGTTGCTTACTAGGCCGGCTAGGTCGGTGTCAACTAATGCAAGTGGTACCCTTACTCTGTCTGTGGGATTTCTGTATCTCGGTTGAGTAAACTTCCCCGTTTTGCACTCTGCACAATTTTTGTCAGGTCTACGCTTTTCTCCTTCAATGTGCATGCCTTCTGACACTACTTGCAGTTTCAGTAAATCCTCGTAATTAGAATGACCCATAAGCTCGTGCCATGTCTGAATATCGTCACGCTACACATATCATTATTATCATTACACTTGTCGTTGTCATTACACTCCGTTTGCAGATAATATATTCTCTGGTACATCTTTATGTCAAACCGTGTACCGTCAGGTTTTACAAGAAAATGTTTACCTTTATCGAAGAATACCTTGGCACCGCTTGCAGTAGCAGCTATTACAGAGAATAGTCCTTGTGGGAACGATGGTACATAGAGAGCGTTCTTTAACGTCACCATACGCCGGCACCCCTTACTGTCCGTGAGGCATACCTGTGCGTCTCCTCTCTCTTGCGCCAATCCGTAGGTGCGTCTCCCGTCTGCCAGCTCCATGCTGTGCCTCTCCGGGTGGAAAGTGTCGTCAAAGTTCTTGAACCGACTCCTGTCGTTGATGACATGGGACGACGCACCTGTGTCCACGATCAGTCCCCTTCTCTGGGCTCGCTGCAGCTGGGCCGGTCCGGCGGTGCATGCCGTCCGCACCCCGAAAGCGCAGTCTTCTTATTCTCCGGGCGTCGTCTCGATCCGTCTCACGTCGACCGTCGCCGCCATCGTGTCCGCTGTCATCATCCTGTCCACAGCCGTCTTCTTGTCTGTAGCCGCCATCTTGTCCGTAGCCGCCATTTTGTCCGTAGCAGCCATTTTGTCCGTGGCCTCTGTCTCGTCCATGGCCGCAGTCTCGTCCATGGCCGGCATCTTGCCCATGCGCGTATCGCGCGCTCTGGTCGTGGTTTGTTGGCCTAGCGTCTAGTCACGCGGTGCTCCTGCCGCTAACCTAGCCTATACTTTAGCTAAGCTTGCTACAGTACCCTTATTATTTCGCCCCGGCGTTATCTGGGCCCATAACCTGTTAACAGAATTGACACAATAATGTGGTCAAGAGGCATGGTTTCTATCTTGAGCCTTAACTGGCGTGGTTTATTATTCACATGGCAGAGCAGTAAAGGCCTCTACATGCTACAGCAACTTCAAAGCAACTTCAACACAACATCAGCGCGATTTCAGCGCGGTTGTTGTTTAGGGTCTTGTAGACTGTGTTGCGAGGATGCTGCGTACATGTCTCCAAAATCTAACCTAAACAACCGTTGCGTTGATATTGCGTAGCAGTGATTGGTTGGTTAGCGAATGGGGGCGGGGCTGTCATAGAATAATATAGGTCTTGCAGAGAATACCATCCGCCATTGTTGTAGCCAGCCAGCGTTGATGCTAAATAATTAGCGTCACATAGCTGGCCTTTTTCTGAAAACCCAAGCACATATTGTTCCATAGCATACGCCTTCAGTTGATCATGACAAATCCTCTCTTACCTTGACGATTAAAAAGCCTCCATAATTTAGTAAATAAAGCTGTAGCCAGCCAGCTAGCATTGGTGCTATACAAAATGCTATCCACATTAGCTACATAGCTAACCAACTAAATACAATGGTATCCTGAGGTAACTTTAACGTTAAATACAACGTTTGCTAGTCGAAATGACTGGACACACACAGGGACAAGTTAAACATCAATCAATAAATGTATTCCAATAGGTAGTTTGAGCTGCATGTGAGCCGAGGTCCTCTCCATTGGAAACTAATGACGTTACGGTAACGTTAGCTCGAAAAGCACAGAAAGTTAGGCTGCTAGCAACAGACACTATAACACTTCCGGTCGGGGGATTTCAAAATAAAAGAGCGACGTCTAAAATCACCGGAAATACGTTTATTTTGTACATTATCTAACGTTAACACGAACCTAAACTAACTTTAGTTAAACTAACTTTGCGCGTCGATGTTGCAGAAGCATAAAGGCAGAGTGTCTAAAACACTGTTGCTTTGTCGATGTTGTGTTGCAGTTGCTTTGAAGTTTCTGTAGCATGCAGAGGCCTTAACACTACAGGTCTTCTCTCACTGAGAGACTGGGGGAAAGAGAAAGAAGTGGGAGGAGACACTTCTATTTATACTCGCCACCTGGTGGTGTTCCTGAGAGTCTCTGCCTAGAGCGCTCTCTAGTGGTAACAGTTATATATGCAGTTAGACAGTTATTACTAGTGTAAACAGTTATATGCAGTTAGACAGTTACTAACAATCCTACGCAGAACCTCTGCCTTCAACAAATACGTTACTCTGAATAATAAATTGCCATGGAAACTGCATTTTCTGATGACCTTAAACTGAATAAGTTCATAGTCGGGTATAAGCGATAGTGGAATTAAGACGTGGAGTATTCCACATCATGACTAGTGATTAGTTTCGCAGCATGTTGCAACACCGCTTCATGGCACATGCTCTTCCTTCCAGAGTTTGTGAAATTGTGTACGGAGGAAACCAGATACATTTAGCTAGTGTGAATTTACTGTTTTCATGAAACAAGATACATTTAGCAAAATTTGCAAGAAAATAGCCACAAGGGTGAACCATGGTAGCAAGTTGAGTCTGTGGCTTAAGACTGGAGGTAAACTCAGATGTAGGAAGTAGCACTGTGGATGCCAAAATACCAAGATATTTGTACCATGTAACTCTTTCAATATCATTCACAGTGGATATGATGACCATCATAATTAATGTTTTTGTCTCAGAAATATAGAAATATATACAGAATAGTATATATTTAGATGTATTTGCACTGAGTAAGATCAATTAGTGTATCTTGCAGGATGTTAAAAAAGTTGAGAATTGATTTGAAATCGAATCGTGATGCCGGAAATCTGAATTGAACCAAATCGTCACAATCCAAAAGATGAATCCCACCCCTAGCTTTCTCTTTGAGCGTGTTTACTTGCAGCCTGGTAACCTATCAATATGGCTGATTGAGCTTAACTTCAGATAAAACTACGTACTATATAAACATGTAAGATTCTGGCCGTCTCAGACCCACTGCTGTTAGGAATGGGGGGTAGTGAGGGAAGGAGAGTAGAACCCAATATTGCAGGACAATGATGACGAGAGAGGAGGCAGAGACGAAGTAGTAGTAAATAATTAAATGTATTTGCAGAACACTTACTTAGACAAAAACAACACTACAGGGTAAGGACGACGTCGACAGGAACAGAGGGAACGGAGGTATGTCACCACACAGAGAAGAAGACCAAACACACATATATACACTGACTAATTACAATTGGCCACACCTGGCCAGGCCAGTCTAAAACACCACAACAACCAACTAAACACAAAAGCAAATTACAAAACCACAAGCAGACAGGGGAAACACATCACATCACACAAGGGAAGGGACATTCAATAACACACACCATCAAATCACATTAATTATATTCATTATAATAGTCAATATCGGTGTGATGATTGCCTGCACCATCTGAATCATCTGGCCACTAGAGGGAGGCAGGAGACCAGGTAGGAGACCACTGTTCCCATTGTGAACACTATTTACTAGGGATGTCCCGATCGCCTTTTTTTGCTTCCGATCCGATCCCGATCATATGATTTTAAATATCTATCGATCCGATCGTTTCCGATCCGATCTTTCACATTAGTAATCAATTTTGACGCATTTTTGTCAGAAACTGGCAGAGTGAGACAAGCCCATCTGTTGCCTATATCCGGGGCGCGAGCGCGGAGGCGTTTGTTATTACATTCACCCTGAGAAATGTGCTTCTGCTTCATATGAGAAATATTAAAAGTTTCAATATATGTTTGCACATTAGTATACATTCAGTGTTCGACTTACGTAATGGTCCATTCTGGTCTGAAACGCCGACGATAAAGTCACGTAACGTTATCCTCCTGTTGAAAAGTTAGTTTGAAAACTTCGCCTCCAGCCTGCTGCTTCATGAGTTTTTCCTCCACGCGGAATCTCCTCCTTGCAAACATTGCAACTGGCTTGACTTTCTATTTTTAAATGCTTAGTTCCAAACCTCTGACATTAAGTCTAGCTGCTCAAGTCAGTGGATATTAACCGTGTTTCGGGAGCGAGTCGACGTGTTGTTGTTGTGATGTGGTCGCGACTCGCGTGTAGCGTGTAGCGTCTAAATTAAAGGGAATGTTTGTTGCAACGGTGAAAATTAAAGGGGAATGTGTTTGTTGTGGATAATTATTCTGCTCTGTGTGACAATAAATACATTAATGATGATATATTATGTAATTTAAAACCAAAACTAAGGCCTCCGTATGAGTTTAAGACGTGGACATGGTCATGTTTGTTGAATAAATTTTTTTTTTTTGACTGCCGATTTTTATTATTATTTTTTCCCGATCCCCGATACTCTGAAAAGCACGTGATCGACGCCGATTCCGATCACGTGATCGGATCGGGACATCCCTACTATTTACACTGTGGCCACTGTTTACATTGTCCTCCCTGGAATCGTCACACACTCCTATCCGAGCTCCGGGAGGGTCATCAAGGAGAACCTGCCTTTTCTCAGTCCTTGCCCCACAATGGTGGAATGAACTACCCACCCCAGTTAGGACAGCCGAAACCCGTCCAATCTTTCGCCGTCGAATAAAGACGCACTTCTTCAACCATTATCTGAAAAATAATTAAATAATAAAGTCTAACCCTAACTAACCTTACTGTCATGCACTTGTCCTAATAATCTAACCTACACTGTAGCACTCAACACTTTGATGAACATTGTTACTCAGCTGATAGAGTTGTGCCCTTCCTGATGACTTGTCGTACAGAACTTGTAAGTCGCTTTGGATAAAAGCGTCAGCTAAATGACTAAATGTAAATGTAAATGTAAGATGTACGAGTCCACCTCGATCAATTGGAAACTTGACTTGGTTGGGTTCCCCTTTTGAAAATCCTTTGGAATGGAGACCTTCAGCCCAATAGTTCTACGTAAGCAGCCGATTGCGCCAGGCTTCGATCACGCTATTAAGTTGAACGCCTTGATTTTCAACCTTGAGGTTCAGCACTTCAGGGAGAGGATCAATTCCGTCATTGCATCGCATTGCATCATTGAGATGCAGACGTTGTACGCATTGGATTTATCCAACGTTTCCACTGAAATCCAAGCGTAAAATTAACCGGATGTTGTGCTTCGCTAGCTGTTTTCATGATCACTTAATTGGAAGATAATTGATGTTTGGAAACGCTGTAATCAAACTTCTACCAAGCAGTGAGCTGGATAATGTTGATTTTCTTTTTTACTAGTTTAGTCAGTTCTGCTGCCGGGTGGGATGAAAATGTGATCATCAACATCACATCAGGTCAATAACCACATCTGACTGGGTTCTGTTCTAGGCACGAGGCCCTCACATTATGCATACCGGCATTATGGATTACATGTTGAGGCCTCAGACACGTCAAAAGCACCCTTTTCATCCACACACCTCATGGCAATGAGGTAAAGACCATTCGCCCTTCGTCTCACAACTGCCAGCACAGCGGCGCCGGTTACACATTCATTCATTCTACTTTCAGGCTACTAATTACCATACAAGAGGAGAGAGACATAACAAAAAGCATATTATACTCCCAAGTAGATGATTACAGGAAATTGACATCTAAACAGCTACTTACTTGAACTCCTTTGCATATAAACTGTTAGCCCACTCCTGCACTACTGTACATTCAGGCAACTTTGATCTGGTTTGAACCGAAACACCTGATTAAAGTCTCCGTGGAACCAGTGTCATTGACAAAGGTTATTATGGAAACCCGCGATTGGATTATCAGTTTCAACCGGGTCAAAGTTGTCTGAATTTTGGGAGCGGGGTTTAACTGTTAACATGCAAAGGAACTTCATGCGCTGTCGGTAGCACAGATTAGATTCAAATGTATTGTCATTATACAGTACAAGTGACTGGCTTTTCCCATTCAAATCTACATTACTGCATGGTCATCTGGGATTAGATTAGAATAGATTCAGATTTATTGCCATTATACAGCACAAGTGAGTGGCTTTTCCCATTCAAATCTACATTACTGCACGGTCATCTGGGATTAGATTAGATTACATTTACTCCGTTTGTGGCACTCCAGGATAATCAGCGGAGATTTTGGGGTATTTACTCAGCTTGATGGCTTTTTGGAGGAACAGAATGTTGCAAAGAAATATTTGAAGCCCATCATCTGTAGCCACATAGAAGGGCTCATTGAACAATTTCGGAGAGAGCACGGACCATTTGGACAACTGGATCCTAGATCCGTTCATTACACATGACGCAACAGGCCTCCCACTGTCTGAGCAGGAGGCGCAAATTGATCTTTCGTGTGACAAGAACGTCAAGTTCACTGGACAGGACCTCAGATATCAGTCCGGAACGAGTACCCAGTGTTGTGTAATGCTGCGCCGAGAAAGCTTGTCCCCTTCGCATCAACATACCTTTCAGTGGGGCTGGATTTTCGGCACTGACAAAAATAAAAAAAATAAATACAGATCTCGCCTCTCGAGTAGAAGCGGATCTCTGCCTCTTTTTTTTTTTATTCTTGAAAAGCGCACATGCATTTTCTTTTCTTTTTTTATGTTCTGGCAACATATTTGAGCTAAATATGCCTTGTTTCATAAATGTGTATCCAGAAACAATTCCGTTGCTTTTGTTGATAGTATTCATTAATTTCATTGATAACATAGTGCTCTAATTTCATTTTCTAATAAATATGCATGATCAAGTTCAACAACGTGTGCTTTTATTTTGATATTACTTATTTCCACATTGAAATAGGGAGGTGTACTCTGACGTCACTTTGGACCGCCAGCACGGTCCACCCGTTTAGGGATTTATCATTGGGAAAATGTATTAACGGCTATTGTAATAATTCTGCCTCATGAACATTGGCAAGCTTTCCATTTTTGCACAAAATGAGTTCCCTTCTATCACTAACATTATTGTATTTTTGGTTGAAATTAAATTCAACATAATTATTTTACGATTAATTGCTAATTGTTTCATGTTGAGCTATAGATTGTGGATGAATACACACAGAAAGGTACACCATGCCAATGTTCATGCTTTATTTGTTTTAAACGAGACGATTTACAAATGTGTCCATTGGAAATACATTGCAATTTCAAGCGAGGTGGACCGGCTGGAAATAACAATGACCTAACCACTACACCTCCCTATTACGCGATACATTAAGTGTGGGGTCGCCAAAAAAAATCTAAACTAAAATGGGGTCATGGTATAAAAAAGTTTGAGAACCCTAGCATAGAACAATTAAAATGCAATCTCTCAACCCCCATGCTCCTCCTCCATGCCTTCTCCATGACTAGCAGGAGAAGCATAATGGGCGTGGGTGGTAGGAGGAGAGTGTTACAACCTGGCCTAGGGGGGTTTGAGTTTGAGTTTATTTGGATCCCCATTAGCTGTTACAAATGGCAACAGCTACTGGGGTCCACACACAATATACATAACATAATCAAACACAATCCCCCCCCACCCCATCCAACCCAACCCACCTCATTACATTAGCATTATACCAAAATATTACAAAATGACTAGTAAAATAATAAAATGTTATATATCAAGCATTGTGCCCATACCCAAAAGTAACCTCTTTACTTGCTTTTTAAAGCTTTCTTTGCTTGTTGCTTGTTGCTTGAGTAATTATATATGGCAACCTATTCCACTGTGAGATGGCCCTAAACATGGCAGTTATTTTCATTGCATTTGATCTCGATAGAGGAATTGAAACACAACCCCTGGTAACTTATTTTAATAATAATAATAATAATAATAATAATAATAATAATAATAATAATAATAATAATAATAATAATAATAATAATAATAATAATAATAATAATAATAATAATAATAATAATAATAATAATAATAATAATAATAATAATAATAATAATAATAATAATAATAATAATAATAATAATAATAATAATAATAATAATAATAATAATAGCTTCATTTTATATAGCGCCTTTCAAAAGACCCAAGGTCGCTTTACATATGGGGGGAAATAACAAAAGTAACAAACATAGTGGACAGACACAACATACAAAGTGAGAAATTAGGGGTTAAAGGCCAAGTTGAAGAGGTGGGTTTTGAGCAGTTTTTTTGAATGAGTCCAGAGTTGGGGCATTGTGGAGTTCTGAGGGGAGGGAGTTCCAGAGGGTGGGAGCTGCCACACTGAATGCCCTGTCCCCGAACGTCCGCAGTCTGGTTCGGGGGATGGAGAGCTGACCAGTGTCCGTGGATCGCAGGGACTGTGACTGACTGAGTGTAGGGTTTTGTCCTGTGCTCATGTCTGTCTTCTGAAAAAGTCATTCTAATCTTGAGTACAGGCAGCTTGGTTGTTTAGACACAGTTATATTCCTAAATAGTGTTAGTAGGCTGCCTGTCGATCTGTCCTCTACTTTCAACCACGCAAGATCGCTATGCATTTGGTCTACACCTGTTCTCGTAGAACGCCCAAGTGCAAGACGAGCTGCTCTATTCTGCACAATCTGAAGTTTGTTCAGATCTTTTTTTGCTGCACTTGACCAGATTACTGGGCAGTAGTCAAGGTGTGATAACAACAAGGTTTGAATAACCTGTAAAAGGGGTTACGGGGGGGGGGGGGGGGTGGATAGGACCCAGGAGTAACATGAAAGTGTAACTCCCCCGCTTCCCCAAGAACCAATCAGCGACAAGGGTGCTGGGAGTTTATTTAGAAATGTTTACTTCAGGGTGGGCTAATGACATGAAAACAATAAACATAAGAGAATAAAAGCTAAACAACCTCAAAGTAAAAAGGCGATTTATTTTCTCACACATAGGCTCTAAACTGTTTTGCACACATTCATTCAGTTTGATGGTTACGGAGTTAATGAGTTTGAATATGGCCACCGGTTGTGTCATCAGAGGACATTGAATTCCTTGTGTTAATTACAGCTCTGGAAATGATAGAGAGAGATAGAAAAATAGAGATAAGGACCACACTAGGGATTGCTGTTTTTTCATCTACATCATTGCATTGAGCTGTAATTAACACAACATAAGGAGTCGGTGTTCACAACACAATGCTAAGGATCACTGGATCAAAGGAAAGGTCACTTTAAGAATAGTGTAGTATAACTTGAGATTGTAATATAGCATTGTATAGCAGTGTACATAAAGACCCAGTGCCTCATCCGTAGCTAACAATGTATTGCACTACCACAGGACCTAGCATGTCCTACCATGCTCTGTAAATAACTCATGTACATATACCGATATGCCCTACTTGATTACTTGTATTATTGCACAATGTCGTTCTATTGGATTCTTATTATATATTATTATTGTATTATGCACAATCGTTGCGGGCAAGACCCCCCGCATTTCATTGTATACTTGTATGCCGTGACAAATAAAATTCTTGACTTGACTTGACACTGCTGGCCATATTCATACTCTTTAACTCTCAATAACTGTCAAACTAAAGAAATGTGTGTAAACTGTTTAGAGCAGTGTATTCCAAATTGCATGAAGCAGATCTCTGGGGATTTCTGATTTAGTGACTAAACCCATATGTGTAAAATAAATCAACTTTGTTGTTCGGTGAAGTGCCCCTTTTACTACACAAACAAAAGAAACAGAAGGAACAATTCCTTAACCTAACCCCTAACTAGCAACAAAAAAGAAATAGGCCTTAACAGAAATGCTACCCCCCCCCCCCAAAAACCTGAGCCGTTGGTGTTGAACAAAGATTCTCACAAACAAACGCAATGGATAGGTTTGTTGTCAGAAGTGTGGAGAGAGAGAAGAAGCGCAGATTTTCCTTGCAGACGAAAACAACCCATTAGCAGAGAAATGTGCTGATAATTAATGGCTGGTACAGCTGGCATATCTAGCCGAGATCTTTGATCGCCTCAATGTGTTGAATCTGGGACTACAAGGTCGGGACACAGACCTGTTTGGACTCAAAGCTAAAATGGAGAGCTGGATTAACTCATTCAGTGCCAGCCATTAGCCGGGTCCCGTTGTAGCTACTGTATGCCACACTTTAAAGATAGGAGTGCGTCACCTTGTACGTAGAGCTATGTCTATATTCTATTATAGCTATGGGGACAATACTATGGTCATTTGACACTGACTTTCTTCCATCCAAGATGCAAAAAAGATAACCATTTTTCATGCATAGTTTCACACGTTATCCCGTGGTGAATATAAGTATAATTTCAGAGTGATCCGGGATAATTCCTGGGAAGCGAGTAATAGGACGAAACGTGAATTCTACTATAAGCGTTGGCGTTTCTTGCTTGGACACGCTACTATTTCCAAATCAAATGTATATAATAGGTATTATGTTTCATCATGAATGCATGAAAGGGGGGTGGGGGTCGTTTCTGATGCTTTGATGGCCAGTAACGGCATTTGTGTTGATGAACACTACAGAAGCCGATCAGCTGGATGGATATGAAAACATTGTTGGATCAAGCTGAAATCGATGTCAGATCGTCCTTACCTGTGGTCGGTGGTATTCCAAAAAGAATATTTCAATTGTCTGATCGCGATTTCCCGTATTTATTAATTAATTTAATTAATATTCATAAATTTCATTGATAACATAGTGCTGTAATTTCATTTTTTTTTTTTTTTTTTTTATTGGTCTTTTTCCCCCTCCATTTTTCCTCCGATTTTCTCCCATCCCAATGTTAGTCGTATGCCAATTCCCAGTCCCTTCCTGGTCGCTGCGCTTTACCCCCCACAGTCAGATCATTTGGGAGAGTGGAGGCTACCACGTGCTTCCTCCGACACACGTCCAGCCAATCACCGCTTCTTTTCACCTGGCAGCGCGGATTCTCATTGAGAGGGCGTAGCGTGTGGGAGGACCACACTATCCCCCTCACGTCCAATCCGCGCTTAGCAGGCGCCCCGACCGAACTGTAGGAGTCGCTGTTTACAACGACCCGGACCCACCCCGCCAGCTTCTCCCACCCTCTGATACAGCCAATTGTATCAGTGCAGACGGCCAGCCAAGCTGGTGACAACCCCGGAGCTGTGAGCTGGATTCGAACAGGCGAACCAAGCTCACAGCTCCGGGGCTGGTGACGAACGCAATCTCCGCTCGACCACCTAACCGCCTGTAATTTCATTTTCTAATAAATATGCATGATCAAGTTCAACAACGTGTGCTTTTATTTTGATATTCGTTATTTCCACATTGAAATGACGCTATACATTAAGTATGGGGTTGCCAAAAAAATTCAAAAATAAAATGGGGTCATGGTATAAAAAGGTTTGAGAACCCCTGCCGTAGAACAATTACAATGCAATCTCTCAACTCCTACGCTCCTCCTCCATGCCTTCTCTAGCGGGAGAAGCATAATGGGCGTGGGTGGTAGGAGGAGAGTGTTACGACCTGGCCTAGGGGGGTGGGGGGTGGATGGGACCCAGGAGTAACATGAAAATGTAACTCCCCCTCTCCCCCGCTTCCCCAAGAACCAATCAGCGACAAGGGTGCTTGGAGTTTATTTAAATTGTTTTACTTCAGAGTGGGCTAATAACAAAAGAATAAACAAAAGAGAATCAAAGCTAAACAACCTAACGATTTATTTTCTCACACATATTCCAAGGCTCTAAACTGTTTTGCACACATTCATTCAGTTTGATGGTTACAGAGTTAATGCGTTTGAATATGGCCACCGGTTGTGTCATAAAAGGACATTGAATTCCTTTGTGTTTTCATTTTCATTTCACAGCTCTGTGAAATGATAGAGAGAGATAGAAAAATAGAGATAAGGACCAGGGATCACTGTTTTTTCATCTACATCATTGCATTGAGCTGTAATTAACACAACATAAGGAGTCTGTGTTCACAACACAACGCCAAGAATCACTGCTGTTGGCCATATTCATACTCTTTAACTCTCAATAACTGTCAAACTAAAGAAATGTGTGTAAAACATTTTAGAGCAGTTTATTCCAAATTGCATGTTTAGTTTAGTTTACTCAGTTTATTTGATCAGGGACAGTGCATATCAATCAAGTGTTTATACATTTATAAATGAATACAAATTAAAACTGTAAATATGCCAACATTAGCAGGGTTGCTAGTTTTCAGTTGTAGTCCCTGGGCTAGATGTTTAAGCCAGAAAAGAAACAGAAAAATAGACGGATATTAAAGCTAATATAAAAACAGTTTAACTCTTCTGCCCCCTTAGCGACTATTTTGTGTTTTTTGCCTATATTCTTTTGTGTTTCTGTGTACAACGTTGGCTGTGTTGATTATTATGTCATGAAATTGTGTCCATTTGCTTATTTTCCATATATTCACAGAATTTGAAAAGATTAGATTTTGAAACCCTCTAACACAAAAGTTAACAATATTAGCTTTCAAACCGTCCATAGTGGTTTATTTCTTGCCATTATGGGGTTAGGGTTAGGGTTAGGGTTAGGGTTACCCAGACAGAACGATTAGGAGAAGGTAAAATCTCATCCCTGTGCCTATGCCCACCCTAACACTTGCCTAACCTAACCCTAACCCCAACCCCAACCCTAACCCTAACCCTAACCCCAACCCTAACCCTAACCCTACAAACGGAAGTATTTGGAATCTTTGATAGATATGTTGAGTTAGGTTCATAGTGGTATTCATAAAAAAAGAATTGGAACGAAATATTACAAATTAAGTTTTTTATGACCTTGAATGTGATGCAATCTTTTCATGCACTAACGTGACAACTCTGCAAAATCGTTAGGGGGGCATAAGAGTTAAAACATATTCTGTACATTCACTCTCTAGACATTCTTGCATCTAAAACACCGTATAGGCAGGCACACACATAATCACATAATCACAATAAGGACAGTCAGGCTAGTAGGGCTGTCTTAAATACTTCGAAGCTTCGAAGCTTCGTTCGATGGGCATGGGATTCGAATGGGAAAATAAAATTCATTTTTTTTTCTTTTCTTTTTTTTTACGAAATCAACTCTGCCTCTCTTTGTTAACTACAACAAGCAATGCTGTTTGTTATTTAAGATGAGGTCGGACTCGGCACTGACATATTTGTGTTCATTGTGATGCTTTTATAAAGCCTCAAATGACAGCTTACAATATTTCATGAAAGCAAAGTGTTTCGTTTGTCTAAGATTTAAAAAGGTTTAAACTTTACAGCACTGACAAAGTTGAACAATGTGCTGTACAAGTCCCACAACATAAAAAATATATATAATAATTTAAATTACATTTATTATTATTATTATTTTTTTATCTCGACGCTTCGAATTAAAATCGAATCTCGGCCCCGAAGCTTCGAATGCCAAAAGAAAATCGAAGGTCAGCCCTATAGGGTAGTAGGCAAGCATACGGGGGCTGGGCAGCTGGACTGTGACGTGACTTGCTAATGGTCATGGTCACAGACCTGATTTTGTAACAGCCATGATTTGAGTGTGTGTGTGAAGGACCTGAGTGTATTAGTACTGCGGATGTGTGATGGGATGGTGTTCCAGAACTCTGCAGCTCTGATAGAGAAGGCTGATTTGCTAAATGAAGCAGATCTCTGGGGATTTCTGATTTAGTGACAAACCCCATATGTGTAAAATAAGTGAAGTGCCCCTTTTACTACACAAACAAAAGAAACAGAAGGAACAATTCCTTAACCTAACCCCTAACTAGCAACAAAAAAGAAATAGGCCTTAACAGAAATGCTACCCGCCCCCAAAAACCTGAGCCGTTGGTGTTGAACAAAGATTCTCACAAACATTTCCTCCATGACCATGCGTGTTGGTTGGAAGTGGAGAGGAGAGCCAGGGAGGGGAAGCCAGTCTTCTAGAGCGCTGGAACCAATCAGCACCCTGGAGACCTACACACTCTACACCCACACACCAGCCACGCTCACCTGCAACCCATTTTACACAGAGCCACCGTGCCAGGCTCACCGGTGGGGGGGGATGCGAGAGGGAGAGAAAAACAGAGAAATGTCCACGACATAGTCACCAGTGATGGAAAGTATTAACATTTTAGGGAACTTTAGACTTTTACTCCACTACATTTAAAAAGGTATCACTTTGAGTGCTAATGAAATAGAGTAACAGAGGTTTGAATACGCTGAAGTAAAAGTAGTTTGTACTCACATTTCTATTTAGTGGTTGCCAGATTCCTGTTTTTAAGTTCCAGCATATTGGTAGGTAGTAGCTGGAAAACACTGCGGTTCCATAGCCTGAAGTCTTATGTGGTACAGGTCCAAATTTGATAAAAATCGATAAAATGTGCTTGGATTTCCCGTTTGAGATGTTCTGGTAGGCGGCCATAGAAAGGAGCTCCCGGTCAAAGAACATCGAAAAAGGAAGTAAAAATTCAATGATAAAAGAGAAAGGGAAGGATGGACACGAGATCAAGCGAAAGAAAAGCGACCCCAGAAGAAATACAAACACTGGAGAAAAGTTTTTGACACAAGGGGGCGACGCAGCAGGTAAAATCAAGCTAGCATGGCGCAAGACGACAGAGCAGAGGTACCCACTTGGGTAGAGGAGCTACAAGCTAGCATACAGACTAGCATGCAAGCTAGCGCAATAGCTAACCAAGCTAACATGCAGAACATTCAGAATAACATCGACAGACTCAGAGAAGAATTAAAGAAGGGACAGGACGAGCTCAGAGAAGAAATAAATAAGAGACTCGAGACAATTGATGAAAAGTTACAGAAACAAGAGGAAGACATAGAGACGTTAGAAAAAAGGACGGCGGAAACAGAGGAATGGAATACAGAAATACAAGGAATTCTAATGGCAATGCTCGAACAACAAAACACGATGAGAGAGAACGGATTTGGAGGGGAGGTCAAGGAGAAATAATATCCGAATATGGGGACTGAGAGAAGGGATAGAAGGAGACTCGATGACCAAATATGTAGACAACCTAATTCGAAAATAATTAGAAATGTCAGACCTCGCCAAGATAGAGATTCAAAGGGCGCACAGGGCCCAGGCCCCGAAGCCACAGACAAACAGCCCACAAGAGCAGTTATAGTTAATTTCTTGAAATTCGAAGTCAAAGAAAGCATTCTCAGAGCAGCCTGGCAGGCGAAGATGGAGGTGGAGGGACAGAGGATAACCTTTGATCATCAGTGGTGAATCCTCATGGAAGCCAACGGAAGCCAGGCCTCCCTATAAAAATATGAATTAATATCAAATATGAAATATTAAAAAAAAAAAAAAAAAAAATTATAATAGTTTACAATAATAATAAAAAATCATTATTTTTCATCTGTGTTATAATTTTTTTTTTTTTTTTAAATGTCTCCCTCTTCTCCTTCTCACTCTCTCTAACACACTGTCAGACTCACTGCAGCAGAGGAGACTGGAGAGGAGGCAGGGGGAGGTGTCTTTCTCCAGCCTCCCCATGTATGTGGACTCCAAAACCAATACTAGCCAATCAGATTCGAGCTGACTAAAGCCCTGCCCACACCTTAAAACGGGGCTGTCAGCAGACTAAGTACTAAGTAGTCTGGCCTCCCCTCTGCACATTTGAAAATTGTATTAACCCGTGACTGCTCCCACGGGCCGAATATTGCCCCGATCCTCGCGAGATTAAATACACGGGTACCTCTCGGCGTGCCGAAGCTTTTCCTAAATCACTTCCATCATTGAAAACAAGGGTAAAAGGTCGGCTTGCGACCCTGAAAATGTTGCGTGATTTTTAAAACGCTGTATTAAGTGAGCCTATTATGGGCTCCACGCGAGCTTTCTATCGTGGGAACATCTGTGATTCTGATCCGCGTGAAAGTATTCACCCATTGTACCCATTCTGCAATCTGTTAAATAAATAAAAAGAAAGTTTGAGCCATACTGTAGTGTACATGGTGACTGCTTGAATAAAAAAAAAAATTAAAAAAATAAATATATTAATAAAGATATTTAATAAAAGAAAATGTAAAAAAATTTTTTGGCATCCCCTGTTATTTTACCCACGCGATGCCACTGTTGATCATGACTATTCAAAGGAGGTGGCTGTAAAACGTCGGAGCTATGTAGAAATAAAAAATAATCTGAAAGAGAAAAGAATCAGGTTCCAATCACCAATGACCACGATGAAGGTCCATTGGAAAGAGGGCATCAAGGTGTACAACGACGTGCAGGAAGCGGCGAGGGACATGACTCGGAGAGGATGGAAGGTGCCGGGAGGAGAAGGAGAGAGACCGACGCTGATGCAGAGGATGGAGAAGGCGCACAGATGGACCAGAGTCAAGAAGCGAGGACGAGGAGAGGAGGACGGGAAGGTGACGGGGATCTGAACTGATTCAAAGCAGATCAACTAAGAAAAACGACAAAAAGACACAGGGAAGGGGAGCAGAGGAGAGGAGACAAGAGGGAACACGGTGATCCGAGGAAGGATAAGTACAATACAATGTCAATATGAAAGACTTACCCATATAAAAGTTGGACAGATATGAAAGAAACACAGAAGTACACGTGACAGGGGCGGTCAGGTGGCGTAGTGGAGATTGCGTTTGTCACCAACACCGGAGACGCTGGATTCGCCTGTTCGAATCCAGCTCACAGCTCCGGCGTTGTCACCAGCTTGGCTGGCCGTTCACACTAATACAATTGGCTGTATTAGAGGGTGGGAAAGCTGGCGGGGTGGGTCCGGGTTGTTGTAAACAGCGACTCCTACAGTTCGGTCGGGGCGCCTGCTCAGCGCGGATAGGATCTAAGGGGGGTAGTGTGATCCTTCCACACGTTACACCCTCTCAGTGAGAGTCCGCGCTGCCAGGTGAAAAGAAGCGGTTGATTGGCTAGACGTGTGTCGGAGGAAGCACGTGATAGCCTCCACTCTCCCAGACCGACTGTGGGGGGTAAGTGCGCAGCGACCAGGAAGGGGATTGGGAATTGGCATAACGACTAACATTGGGATGGGAGAAAATCGGAGGAAAAAGGAGGGGGAAAAATATCAATACAAAAAAATAAATAAAAAGAAGTACACGTGACACACAATACGAGTAAATGTGAACATGAAAATGACTTATGCAAAGATAAGATGGTATAATACATATGAGATAATTACAGCAAATGTTATAAAAAAGGACATGGAGATTCAAGAAACATACTGGGAGAAATACACATTGGACTGACATGAAAGAACCACAGGATTACA
Organism: Notolepis coatsorum; assembly: GCF_963971535.1. Lineage (NCBI taxonomy): Eukaryota > Metazoa > Chordata > Actinopteri > Aulopiformes > Paralepididae > Notolepis > Notolepis coatsorum. Next base: position 45,252,382 of record NC_140176.1, on the reverse strand, counting down.
CGTGACACATAATACAAGTAAACGTGAACATGAAAATGACTAATGCAGAGCTTTGAGCTCGGAGGTCGCTCACAGAGCAAAGTTGGACATGTATAGTGCGCATCTCGCCACTAGGGGGAGCCCTCTCACTAGGAGAGCCACTACTCCCCACCCGCCAGCGGGGGAAAGAGGGATACGACTGAGATCCTCTACTACCATGGAAGTACCAAATGTTATTGTTGATGTTATTGTTTATTATGGTTCTCTATATGTAAGTCGGGCAGAGATAGCAGAGGCTACAACCACAAATATTATTTTATGTGACATGGGTAGAACGGGAGAACATTTGGAAAAGAAATATGACATAAGTTAAGGGTATCAAAATGATGTCGTTGAATGTTAATGGTATGAATAGTCCGATCAAAAGGAGTAAGGTGATGACGAAACTTAAGAAAGAAGAGGCGCAGGTTATCTTCTTACAAGAAACACATCTAATATCACAAGAACATGAAAAACTGAAGAGATTCGGGTATGAGAATTTGTTTTATAGTTCTTTTAAACAGAACCTTAGGAGAGGAGTAGCTATACTAATTAAGAACTCAGTGAAGTTTGAAATGATCAGGGAAATAAGGGATAAAGAGGGGAGGTATGTAATGGTCAAGGGGAAAATGGAAGGTCAAATGGTAACACTAATGAATGTGTATGCTCCACCAGAAAGTGAGAAATATCTATTTGAAACAATCTTTGATATCATAGCGATGGAAGGGGAAGGGGTCCTAATCTGTACAGGTGATTTTAATGTAGTATTGAACTATCACTTAGACACAACAAGCACAAAGAAATGGAGGACAAACATTAGCAAATATATGAATATACAAATGACAGAATTAGGAATCACGGATATATGGAGAGAAATACACGCACTAGATAGAGAATACACGCATTATTCACACCCACACACAACATATTCAAGGATAGACTATTTTCTCATGACAACAGGGGACAGATACAGGGTAGAAGACTGCAGGATAGGGGTAACAGACATATCAGACCATAGCGCAACATATCTGACAGTAAATCTTAAAAGTAGATGGAGAAATACAGTTTGGAGACTGAACGTAGGGCTATTAAATAACAAAGGTTAAGTTAACGAAGTAAAAAGAGACATAATTAGATACAGAGAGGAAAATGACAATGGAGAGGTAGACCCAAACATTTTATGGGATGCACTGAAGGAGGTAATACGAGGAAAATTGATAGAAAAGACAGCATTACTCAAGAAGGCCAGAATAGAGACATACCAGAACTTAATAAAGGAACTGAAAGAATTAGAGAAAAGACACCAAAAATCAAAGAACCAAAGGACACTTAGAGAGGTAAAGGACGTTAGAGAAAAGATAAACAAGGAATTGCTGACAGAAATAGAGAAGAAAGCTAGATACATGAAACAGACATACTATGAAGGAGGACCGAGAGCGACCAGACTTTTAGCTAGACGAATCAGGACACAACAAAAACTAAACACAATACACACAATAAGGGACATGAACACTAACAAAATACTAAGAGAACCAGCTGAAATAGAGAAGACATTCGAATAATACTATAAGACACTATACACACAACCGATAGCGGCAGGAGAAGAGGAGATAAAGAAATTTTTAGAAAAACTAGATTTACCATCGATAGGGAAGGAACAGAACGAAATATTAAAGGTGTCATGCAGTGCTATTCCTAGCACTATTTGGGCAACTTTACACACTTCCTGTGAGTCTATGTAACACATGTGTAATTTTTATTCCAAAAATAATCATTGTTTTATATTTCTAATCTTGTACTCAAAACCAGCATTTTTCAGCCTCATGAAATCAGGCTATTATTGGCTTGGCTCCACCCACACTTTGAGTGACAGCCACCCACCAAATAGCTCCGCCCATCTCCCCGTCATTCCATCCAGGTAGAGGTCTGAGGTCTTAGGTTTCAGGTTTTTATTTCGACACGCAAAAACATATACCGATTTTACTAACTAATACAACATGGATGTACATTATGTTTGGGATCCAGAGAGCGACCCACAGTTTGATCCCGAAGAAGAAGAAGAAGGCGATTTGCTACAGCGAGGCTTACATTACATCGTTTCCGATTGGTAAGTTGATTAATTGCACTATTAGTTACTTACTGTTATATAATAGTTGTGTACTTCTGTCGCGCGCGGCCCGTCGAAAACACACACTCACTAACGTTAGATTGTACTGACTGACACTAACTGTACTTGACGATTGAAATTGGGGGACCCTGATGTAAACAAGACGAAAGTCTTTCTCTGGCCTCCATCATAACAGTTGTTGGTATTGAGCAATACTGTAGCAATAGAAATATAGTATGTCATAAATATAGAGATGTAGCAGTACTGTCTATCTATATGTTACCATGACGATTGAAATTGGGGGACCCTGATGTAAACAAGACGAAAGTCTTTCTCTGGCCTCCATCATAACAGTTGTTGGTATTGAGCAATACTGTAGCAATAGAAATATAGTATGTCATAAATATAGAGATGTAGCAGTACTGTCTATCTATATGTTACCATGACGATTGAAATTGGGGGACCCTGATGTAAACAAGACGAAAGTCTTTCTCTGGCCTCCATCATAACAGTTGTTGGTATTGAGCAATACTGTAGCAATAGAAATATAGTATGTCATAAATATAGAGATGTAGCAGTACTGTCTATCTATATGTTACCATGACGATTGAAATTGGGGGACCCTGATGTAAACAAGACGAAAGTCTTTCTCTGGCCTCCATCATAACAGTTGTTGGTATTGAGCAATACTGTAGCAATAGAAATATAGTATGTCATAAATATAGAGATGTAGCAGTACTGTCTATCTATATGTTACCATGACGATTGAAATTGGGGGACCCTGATGTAAACAAGACGAAAGTCTTTCTCTGGCCTCCATTGATTGATAATTTCATTCACCCTCAAATCTACTAGGTGCACGTGCGGAAATTGTGAACGGATGCCAACAGAGACTGAGAATGTATGCTGCATGGAAGTTCCACAGGTAAAGTAGTAACACAAACTTGCATCTTGGTAGCACTGAAAACCATGCATATGGCTAACGATTAAATTTTCTATATATATAGGTCAGACGTCGAATTAACCAGGAACCAACTGGACTACTGTGCATGGTTGATCATCCGGGATTGGATCCAGTGTGCTTCAACCCCTATACCATCCAAATGGCAACTAATATCTACAAGGCAGATTTAGGCCGGATACCAGAAAGCGGAATCAATAAGTAAATAATATTTATTACAGATTTATATATTTTTTTACAGGTGTTTCTCCATCTTGCATCTCTCAGACTATACTAATCTTTCTTGCAAACACAATCTAATCCTTATTGCACATCACATATAATCAATGCTTGCTACTGTCCAATGACATGACATGACAAATGGTTATTTCCCAGCTTTTTTTTTTATTTTATTTGTGCATAAATATAATACTTGATTTTCTTCAGCCGTTTCAGATATATCGCGTACAGATGCTTTTGACATGCGAACGAAGTGTTTTCATAGAAAGCTGTGTACCAACAGAACGAATCTTTGGGTTGTCTGTCTGGCAACTGAAGTCCCTTGAAGCAGGAGAAAGGCGTACATTGCCGCTGGAACTTGTGGTGGCCTAAGAGTTACCAAATCGTAAATCAATTACAATATAATACAAGCCACTAAATATAACGTTACCTTGTTTACCTCTCACTAGTTGTGTTCTTTTATTTAGAAGTTATGACTAGCTTGCTTCAATAGTTTTCTATAACGTTACTTTATAAAGAGCAGCAGTTACTATAACGTTAGATGGTATTTATGATAACATATCTCACACGACATATCTACTTACTATTTCTTGTGTCGGGTCGCGTATTGAAGGCACAGCTCTTTTGGTTAGCACCAACATGGAGACCACTCCAGCATCAAAAATACCTTGATTGGTGACGTCGTCGGCGGAGAAATGTGCAGTACAAACCCGAGTATTAGACGTTGCAACGGAACTTGGAGGGTCACCAAAAAGGAACTTGTTCCATTGTTGGCGAAGTTCGGCATCAACGGGGAAACTGTGCAAAGACTTCTCGGTAGCTCTACAACCAGGAACATTACATCTGCGGGGTTTGCTGCTCATCGTGAAATTGAGGCGAGTGACGGCAATTTCTGTTTCCAGGTTGTATCGGCTCCAGGTACCAAGAATGGAGGCGGGCATTAGGTAAAACCACACAGCCAATCACATCACCTTGCGCTATAAACAGCGCCCTGTGACGTTGCCCAGCTCGTCAAATCAACATGACCTGATTTACTAGAGGCAAACAGGGGATGGGCTGTAGCTGAGGAATTCGTCAATATAGTATTTAGGCCCAAAAACACATTGATACGAACTCCTATTACTATAATACAATGCTAGAGACTGAAAAATGACATTTATAACGCATAGCCCCTTTAAATGCAGAGATTACAGAACAGGAAGTGGGGAATGCGATCAGTAAAGCAAAGAACAGTAAATCACCGGGTAGCGACGGATTCCCTTCTGAATTCTACAAAACATTTAGAGAGGAACTGAGCCCCATATTAGAAGCAGGATTCAGACACACGATGAAAGAAGGCACAATGTCACCCTCATGGAAAGAAGCCATAATTACTACAATTCCAAAAGAAGGAAAAGATAGAGAACTATGTGTTAGGTTTTGTAAACAACCCCAACAGCACGACACAGACAGGTAGTTCAGAGTTAGCCAAAAACTACGGGCGTATTTATTTTCACAAAAAACAGAAATGTGCAGCAAAACAGTAACTCCATTAGAGGGGAATGTCTTCTAGTCAAGTAGGGGTGCTCTGCTGCACTGCCCACAGCAGGGTTGACTCTGCGGCTCTGCAGCCCTGTCCTTAGCAGAGTCTACTCTGCGGCTCTGCAGCGCTGTCCTTAGCAGAGTTTACTCTGCGGTTCTGCGGCTCTGCAGCACTGTCCTTAGCAGAGTCTACTCTGCGGTTCTGCGGCTCTGCAGCGCTGCAGCCTTAGGTTATCCCAACTTGCGGGGAAAAGGAAACGGAGAATCTCATTAGTCCCAGAACGCAGAAAATACAGGGCAGAGTCCAGTAACCAAACAAATCTACACTTCTTTAGTGTTGTAGGAAACACACAAAAATGGAACCAAGGCGGAGAGTCCAGGACAGAACGAGGATTGCAGTTCAAGGAAAAATAGTCCTCCAAATGAACTCACCAAAAGCAAAGTCGAAGTGGGTAACGAGGCACGGGTCCACGGAGGCAGAGAGAGAAACACAGCAGCAACTTCCAAGGGGCGCACTGGAGAAACAACGAGAGGGAACAGCAGTAGAGCTGGTGGTGACAAAACGACCCGACACAGAATGATCAGCAAACCGAGTATAAGAGTGCTCCCGCCGAGCTGATTGGAAACTCCTCTCAGGTGCGTGATGGTAATTGGCACTGAGAAGCGCGCAGTACTGGGCCAGCCCTCACACTATGTAGCAGTTTCAGACCAGTGTCCATACTTAATGTAGATTACAAAATGTATACATCGATAATATCCAAAAGATTTGAGACATTTATGCCAGATATTATAGACGAGGACCAGACCGGATTCATTAAAGGAAGACAAACACAGGATAACATAAGGAAGACAGTGAAGATAGTAGAGGAGATACAAAAGGAAGAAGGAAGTGCAGTATTAGTTAGCCTAGACGCAGAAAAAGCATTCAACAGTGTGAGCTGGATATTTCTATATAAAGTATTGGAGAAATTTGGATTAGACAAAAACGCTATGAAAACAAATGGGGCATTATATCAAGAACCGACGGCAAGGATGAAAGTAATTGGCAGTCTGACGGACCGGATTAAACTAGAGAGAGCTACCAGACAGGGTTGTTGTCTTTCGCCGACGCTCTTCGATGTATTCATCGAACCACAGACCAAATACATCAAAGGGGTGGAGATAAGGGGAACAGAACATAAATTGGGACTGTTCGCAGATGACGTGATAGTATATATGAGACAACCAGACACAAGTTTCCCGATACTGATCGATTTACTGACAGAATATGGTTATTACTCAGGGTATGGACTTAACGTGACGAAGACACAGACTTTAGCACTGAACTACACTCCAACGATAGAGATTAAAGAAAAATACAAAATTAAATGGGACATGGACAGGATCAAGTACCTAGGGGTGAACATTACAAGAGGGGTGGAGGGATTATATGATGCAAACTATACGCAGATTAATCAGAAAATCAAAAGAGCCATAGAAAGATGGACAATAATGCCCATAGATTTCAGCTCAAGGATCGAAATCATTAAGATGAACATATTACCAAGGTTATTATACCTATTTCGGTCTTTACCTATATTAATACCACAAAAACAATTCAGAGAAGGGGACAGACAGATATCAAGATTCATTTGGGGGGGGAAAGGCCAAGTATCAGATATGTGACTCTACAACTACCAAAGGAGAAAGGTGGAATGGCAGTACCCAGTTTAGAATAGTAATAGAAGACTATTACTATGCAGCCCAGCTTAGAACAGTAGCATGCTGGTGCAATGTGAATTATGAAGCCAAATGGAAAGATATAGAAACCAAAAAAGAGGGATTCAAAGTGCAGGCACTAATAGGAGATAGGGAGCTGTTCAGAAGACAGGAACAACTACTAGACCCAATTACCAAATTCACTATAAATATATGGAACACAATAGTAAAGAAATACAAACTAGAAAAAGAATCCAAGATACTGAGATGGATAACACACGACAACAAATTCAAACCAGGGATAGACGACCATGGGTTCAAAAGATGGGAACGGGGGGGGGATAACAGCAATATGTACAATGATTGAAGAAGGGGAGATGCAGATGTGGTGGCAGAATGCCATTTAAGTATGCCAACATATATAAAATAGATTACATCCACATATGAATGTAAGACAAATCACTTTTCATGGACAGACAAGACTGCGTCCATGGAGGCTCTATTTTTAGAGTTGAGTGAACCTGGCGTAGGGGGAGGTTATTTATAACCTAAGGAAAGGTTATTTGAGGTGAGGCAAACTCAGATGCACTCATTAGGATGACATCTAAGATCCAGATGAAACCGGTTTGACTAAAAGGTCAGGGAACCGGCCAATGAACCTGCTAGTGAGTGACAGTAGATAAATCACACACACCTCCTTTAACTCAAGACAACCAATAACATAAGAGCATCAGATCTACCAATGGGAAAAAGATCCACCCATGTTTATAAAACACCCTGGGATGACCTTTATATGAGAGAGTATAAAGGTGGCCTCCGAGATGATGATGTTAGGTCTTGTTGAAACTCAGTGTTAACTCATTGAAATAAACAGTTCCTCAAACCGCGGAGATCCGACCCGAAACACCGCCTGCCGTGTCTTTCTTCATCTTTGATCTTTATAAAATTGTATAAAGTCAGTCCACCACAACACAGACTCCACAAAAATTGAAAGAAAGATTCAGACTAGAGAATAGAGACCACTTTAGATATTTACAGATTAGAGATTACTATAACAAAGAAATAAAACAAGACAGAGACAAAGAACAGAATGGGATAATTAAGATAATGGTAAAAACATATGAAGGAAGGAGGGGGAGGGTCATATCAGCACTATATCAGGCAATAATGGACAGCAAGGAAATTACAACCTTGTATATAAAAGAAAAGTGGGAGAAGGAATTAGAAACTGAGATAACGGAGGAAGAATGGTATAACACATGTAAGATACAACACTCAACCACAGGATCAAGGATATAGAGGGAGTTTGGGTGGAAAAACATAATTAGATTCTTTATAACTCCAGAAATACATGTTAGGGTTTGAAACCGACCTCAAACGCACGGCACAGACAGGTAGTTCAGAGTTAGCCAAATACTAGGGCGTATTTATTTTCAGAGTCAAAAAGGAGCAAGTAACAATCTTGAAACAAAGGGAGACTGCCTTCAGCAGAGTTATCTGCGGCTCTGCAGATCCTCTTGGTGTTCGAGGTGGGGAAGCGGTGTTGACGCCGAAGCGGCTCTGCAGATACTCCCAGCTTCAACTCGAGGTGGAAAAGAGAGAGAGAGATCAATAACAGTCCACATCACACAGAGGCAGTGCGGTCTCCTCCTCCCTTAGCTGAGTCCAGAACAAACAAAACGATATCTTCAGTGTTCACCACAACACACAATTTAGCTGAGGGTCAGTGCAAAACAAAAACGATAATCTTCAGTGTCTCTTCTAAACACACACCCCAGCTGAGTCCAGTGCAAGCAACATGATACTCTTCAGTGTCTCCTTTAACACACAACTTAGCTGAGTCAAGTGTAAGCAAAAATAGAACTCTTCAGTGTTCTTAAACACACAAAACAGAATAGTCCAAAAAGGGGTTTGGTTCAAACTCACCAAAGCGCAAGAGTAAAACGGGTAAACGAGGCGCAGCTCAAAACGGGGGGACACGGTCTTCACCAGCGGCAATCCACAGATGTCCTGGAGGGAGAGTAGACGAGGCACAGCAACGGGGAACAACAGGCAGAAACAGAAGTATTCAAAGCAGTAATACTCAAAACGACCCGACCTCGAATGACAGAAAGTCAGAGTATATGAAGCCTCTGGAGCGCTGATTAGAACACATATCAGGTGCGTGATGGTAATTGATACTTGACCTAGAAGTGTGCGTTAGGCAATGGACCAATCATCACAGTACCTTAAGAAGCGTGTGGCGGGGAATGAACCAATCCTCACAGTACCCCCCCCTCCACGGGAGCCACCCGGCGACCCACTCGGCCCCGGCCTGCCCGGATGGGACCAAAGGAAGCCGGCGATCGGGGGCACTGGAGAGGGGGACAGAGACAGAGGCCCGGAAAGGGGGACCGGAGACGGGGACAGAGGACCGGTGAGGGAGGCTGGAGACGGGGACAGGGACCCGGTGAGGGGGGCCGGAGAAAGGGACAGGGAACCGGCGAGGGAGGCCGGAGACGGAGACAGAGGCCCGGAGAGGGGGCTAGAGACAGGGACACAAGGGGAACCCCGGGGCGAAGGACTGGACGCCACCTGAAGACACTGGGCATGACAGGAGGGGCTCCACCCCCTGATGGTGCCGGAGGACCAGGCGATGTGGGGCTCATGCAGCGCGAGCCAGGGTTGACCCAGGACTACCGGGACAAGAGGGGATCTGGTAATGAAAAACTGGAGTCTCTCAACGTGGTTACCAGCCACGGTGAGGAGGACAGGACAGGTGCGTTGAGTGATGTCAGCCAGGCGGCGATGATCCAGCGCGAAGACCTCCAAGGGCCTCTCGAGGTCCTCAAGTGGAATGTTGGCCCGGGTGGCAAACTCAACATCCAGGAAACTCCCATCAGCACCAGAGTCAATGAGTGCACCCACCGTCGCCCGCTGGTCCGCCCAGGCTAGGGTGACGTTCGTCAGACGGTTAGGTGGTGCACGGGTGGGGGAACAGGAAAAACGGCTCACCAGGATCTCCCGGGGTCCCGGCGAGCCTGGTCTTCTTGGCCGGGTAGGGCAATTGGAGACACGGTGTCCATCCCGGCCGCAGTAGAGGCAAAGGCCGGACCTGAGCCTGGACTCCCGTTCGGCCGGGCTAAGGTGGGTGCGTCCCAGCTGCATGGGTTCCTCCTCGGTCACAGCCCGGGAGGGGAAAAACCCACCAGTCACGGAGGGGGCAGGACGGTCAGCAGAATGGTCCCGAGGACGGGGGGTCTGGGGAACGTCTGGGGGTCCTAGTCGTGCTCGCTCACGCCTTCTCTCCCGGAGGCGTCCGTCGATGCGGATAGCGAGGCTGATCAGGCCCTCGAGAGAATCGGGCTCCTCCTGGGTCGCAAGCTGGTCCCTTACTGCGTTGTTGAGCCCCCTCAGGAAGGTGAGACGAAGCGCTTGATCGTTCCAACCGCTCTCCGTTGCGGCCAGTCTGAACTCCAGCGCGTAGTCTCTGACACTGCCACTGTCCTGCCGGAAGGTGCCCAACCAAGCTCCTGGGTCCTGGCCACGAGCTGGGTGGTGGAAAACCCTTCGGAGCTCTGCCACGAAGTCTGGGTAGGAGAAACAAAAATCTGCCCTCATAGCCCAGGAAGCAGTGACCCACTGTGCTGCTCGGCCCGTGAGCAGGTTAGTCATGTAGGCTACTCGGGCTCCCTCTGACGAAAAACGGCTGGGTTGATGAAGGAAGACCAACTCACACTGTATGATGAATGTGGCACAATCCTCGAAGTTACCCTCGAACAGACGTGGTTCGGAGAGACGGGGCTGCCGAGGTGCGAGGTCTGCCGTGGGTGGTGAGCTGGCTGAGACTCCTGGGACAGGTGGGGTTAAAAGCAGAGTGTTTAATGCTGTACTGAGAGCCTGTAGCTGGTGCAGAACAACAGCCTGCTGATACCCCTGGGTAGTCTGCTGGGTGGCCAGAGTGTCAATGGCATCCAGAATAAGCTGGACCTCGGCCCGGAGGTCCTGTAAAGCAGCCGCAGCCGCACCCAACTGTTGGGTGTGGTCGTTGACCAACTCGATCTGGACCGCCAACGCTGCCCTGACCCTGTCTGTGTCGGCTGAGGTCGTCATGGTCGGGTCGTAATGTTAGGGTTTGAAACCGACCTCAAACGCACGGCACAGACAGGTAGTTCAGAGTTAGCCAAATACTAGGGCGTATTTATTTTCAGAGTCAAAAAGGAGCAAGTAACAATCTTGAAACAAAGGGAGACTGCCTTCAGCAGAGTTATCTGCGGCTCTGCAGATCCTCTTGGTGTTCGAGGTGGGGAAACGGTGTTGACGCCGAAGCGGCTCTGCAGATACTCCCAGCTTCGACTCGAGGTGGAAAAGAGAGAGAGAGAGAGAGATCAATAACAGTCCACATCACACAGAGGCAGTGCGGTCTCCTCCTCCCTTAGCTGAGTCCAGAACAAACAAAACGATATCTTCAGTGTTCACCACAACACACAATTTAGCTGAGGGTCAGTGCAAAACAAAAACGATAATCTTCAGTGTCTCTTCTAAACACACACCCCAGCTGAGTCCAGTGCAAGCAAAATGATAATCTTCAGTGTCTCCTTTAACACACAACTTAGCTGAGTCAAGTGTAAGCAAAAATAGAACTCTTCAGTGTTCTTCAAAACACACAAAACAGAATAGTCCAAAAAGGGGGTGGTTCAAACTCACCAAAGCGCAAGAGTAAAGCGGGTAAACGAGGCGCAGCTCAAAACGGGGGGACAAGGTCTTCACCAGCGGCAATCCACAGATGTCCTGGAGGGAGAGTAGACGAGGCACAGCAACGGGGAACAACAGGCAGAAACAGAAGTATTCAAAGCAGTAATACTCAAAACGACCCGACCTCGAATGACAGAAAGTCCGAGTATATGAAGCCTCTGGAGCGCTGATTAGAAAACACATCAGGTGCGTGATGGTAATTGATACTTGACCTAGAAGTGTGCGTTAGGCAACGGACCAATCATCACAGTACCTTAAGAAGCGTGTGGCGGGGAATGAACCAATCCTCACAATACAGGGCAATTACATGCCAACACAAAAGCCATGTTGGAGAAAATGTGGGCAAGAAGTAGCGAACCACACACACATATTCTGGGAATGTCAGAAAATAAGAAACTATTGGGAAGAGATAGGAGAGATAATAAATGAAATAGTAGGATATGAAATACCCCAGACAGGTCAAGTACTATACCTAGGGAACATATCACAGAAAGAAATTCAGGGAGAAGACAAATATTTGATTAAGTTATTATTAGTAGCAGCCAGGAAAGTATTGACTAAACTGTGGTACAGGGTAGAAGCACCGACAAAGGAACAATGGACAGAGGTAATAGAGGGGATACAGGAAATGGAGAGAATCACACATATGCTGAGGCTACAAGAGGAGAAATTTTAGTCAAAATGGGAAAAGTGGGAGGAATATAGGAAGAAAAGAAACGACATCACAGAAGAATGAAAAAGTTGTAATGTAAATAAATTGAAATGTAAATAAACAATGTATGGACCGATGAACCCATGTCACTCCTTTTTATTTATTTTTGTCCCCCTTTTATTTGTTGTTTTAATATTATTTCTTTATAATTTTGTCTGTCGTACTGTATTGTCTTTGATGTTTGTAAATTAAAAACTGCAAATAAAAATGTAAGTAAATTATTTTTTAAATAAATGTATGCTTGAGAAAGGTTTTTGTAATGTGTGTACCGGTAAAAATACAGCGTGATTATCCAAAATGCAGATCCACTTCCATTCATTCTGACGCTTGAGTCACAACAACGGACTTCTTCGTCAACTTTCCCCACCTTCCCCCACTCTCACCCACCCGTCTGTGGTCTCTTGCGGAGCGGACACTCATTGAACAATGGTGCTCAATCATTTTCACCATCAGCGGTGATTGTTCAGTTCTAGACCGTTCAGAACCGGAAGTGGTCATTTTTATATATATATCTTTTTTATTCTATTTATTTTTGGGCTGCCTGTATTTTTTCACCCATCCCAATTTAGTCGTTATGCCAATTCCCTTCCTGGTCGCTGCGCACATTGCCATACTGTCGGTCTGGGGAGGGTGTAGAACTACCACATGCCTCCTCCGATACATGTGGAGTCTCCAGCCACTTCTTTTCACCTGACAGCGAGGAGTTTCACTGGGGAAACGTAACACGTGCAGAGGTTCACGCTATTTCCCCCAGATTGCCTCCCTGCTGAACACGCGCCCGACTGGCTTCCCACCCGCTAACACTGCCAATTGTGTTAGTAGGGACGACTGACCAAGCCGGAGATACCGCTGACAGCTGGATTCGATCCCAGAGTCTCTGCGGTGGTAGGCGAGTGCTTATTCAGAGCGGCCTGTCAAATGACACTCGCCGGATATATATCGTCTTGTAACTCGAGACCCGAAGCACACAATAGGTTGAGTGTGGTGACGATTGAAAGGCGGCAAATTCAACTTTCCAACAATATATTGGTTGGTATTTGTAGATAATGAAGTAATCATGAACAAACCATTTATATACATTCATAAATGATTATTAAATAATTTATAACTATATTTGTATAACATTTACAGATTAGTTCTACATTATTTATAACTCATTATCAACATTGTTTGTACTTGATTTGTTCATCATTAAATAATGTTGTTTAATGTGTAGTAACACATTTGTAGATGCTTTGAAAAATGGATATGAAAAAACGACTATAGTGTATCTCCATCATTATCCACTAATGCGTTATAAATACTTGTAAATGGTATACAAATATAGTTATAAATGATTTAATAATCATTTATGAATGTATATAAATGGTTTGTTCATGATTAGTTCATTATCTACAAATACCTTATAAATGTATTATAACAGGGTGTTATTATAAAGTGCTACCCAATATGGTATTGTTCCTACGACCTCATAGCAGAAAGTAAGAGAACGAGGGGATATTAGGAGGATGGACGGAGGGCGAGCTGAAGGGGAAGTAGGAGGTGATAAAGAGGGTGATCAGAGAGAAGGAAATATATATATAGGGAGAGAGAGAGAGAGAGAGAGAGAGAGAGAGAGAGAGAGAGAGAGAGAGAGAGAGAGAGAGAGAGAGAGAGAGAGAGAGAGAGAGAAGAGAGAGAGAGAGGGGGGGGGGTAAGGAAGGCAGCCAAGATGGAAATCTATCTAAAGTAGTCAAAGTGCTCTAATGCTCTGATGAGAATCTCCACTCTGCTGTGTTATTGCAGAGGTCTCTCTGTGGAAGGCTTTTGTGTCAGCACATTTAAAACACACACACACACGCACACAAACACACGGACAGAAATGCACACACACAGACACAAATGCATACCCATACACACGCATACACACAAACATACACGCTTACAAACACACTCCCACACACAGGGTGATAATGATATCTGAGAATGCCTTGTTGTTATGACAATAATCATGTGCTATTATAGCACAGTGCTGTCCTGCAGGAAGCATCAGCCATGCCGCTCTCTTTGTCCTTGTGCGTACAAACCACCAGGATAACTCTCTGTGTTCTTGTGAATACAAACCACCAGGATACCTCTCTGTGTTCTTGTGAATACAAACCACCTCCAGGATACCTCACTGTGTCCCTGTGAATACAAACCACCAGGATACCTCACTGTGTCCTTGTACAAACCACCAGGATACCTCACTGTGTCCTTGTACAAACCACCAGTATACCTCTCTGTGTCCCTGTGAATACAAACCACCAGGATACCTCACTGTGTCCTTGTACAAACCACCAGGATACCTCTCTGTGTCCTTGTGAATACAAACCACCTCCAGGATACCTCACTGTGTCCCTGTGAATACAAACCACCAGGATACCTCACTGTGTCCTTGTACAAACCACCAGGATACCTCACTGTGTCCTTGTACAAACCACCAGTATACCTCTCTGTGTCCCTGTGAATACAAACCACCAGGATACCTCACTGTGTCCTTGTACAAACCACCAGGATACCTCTCTGTGTCCTTGTGAATACAAACCACCAGGATACCTCTCTGATTCTTTTCATTTCAACCTTTATTTAAAATCGTAAGCTTCTGAGGTTTCCCTCATTTACAGAAACGACGATTGTACAAAATGTAAACAGTACATAATACAAACAATGTTCACAGAAAATTGAACTTTAAAAATAATTTGAAAAGATCACCATTGTAGTCGTCACACAATGGTCTGAAATCATACGTTTAAACATACCAAGGGAAGGGAGAACCTCCGATTTCAGAGAGAGACATTCCATGAGTTAGAGGCATCAAAGGAAAAAGCTGACTTCCCTAGATCAGAACAAACTTGAGAGACCCTAAGAACCATCCAGTCATTCGATCGAGTTGAATAGGTTCCAATATTCCAATCTAACAGTGAAGAGATATACAGGTTGTTTACCAATAAGGGCTGTCACCTGTAATAAACCTAAGAGCTGAGTGATATGCAGAATCCAGAGGTTTAAGAGTTGATGCCGCAGCATGCCTATAAATTACATCACCATAATCCAAAACTGATAAGAAGACTGATTCAACAATTATTTTTCTACTAAATAGAGGAAAATTGGATCTGTCTGGAAACCAATTTTCTGTCGCAGTTTAGAGGCAAGATTGTCCACATGGAACTTAAATGTAAATGTCTCGTCAAGCCACAGGCCAAGATATTTATACTCAGTGATTTATACTCTCTCTATACAACAGCCACTGACAGTAGATATCTGCACATCATCTAAGTTAATATTATGGCTCTTGAAAACAACATAAACTTTGTCTTACTAGCATTAAGAACCAATTTAAGACTAGCAAGGGCATCCTGTAGAGCATAAAAGGAAAGTTGCAATTTCTCAATGGCCAACTGTACAGAGTCAGCAATACAGTACACAATTGTGTAATCAGCATACAAATGGGCATGACATCCATACAAAGAAGAAACAATATCATTCATATAACTTGTAAAAAGGACAGGACCCAAAACTGAACCTTGTGGCACACCTTTAGTCATGGCCAAGAATTCAGATTGGGCTTGACCTAATTTCACACACTGCCGCCTAGAAGATAGATAATCCTGAAACCAGACACAGGCATTATCATCCAACCCAATGTTAGATAGTTTATTTAGAAGTAGTGATCAACTGTATCAAAGGCTTTTGATAAATCAACAAAGAGGGCAGCACAATGTATACAAACCACCAGGATAACTCTGTGTTTCCTCTCACAGGAGGAAAGTACATTTGTGTTCTCAAGCATTTCATCACTAGAGTGAACTGGCTGCATTTTGTCTTTTTTTTTTCAAGATACGATAGATCACAGCTGCCATAAGATATCATTGAATCAAATCGCGTGAGTTCCAAGAACGCTATTGAAGTCCCCCGGTCATCTCTTCCGCGGTTCCCTCGGCTACAGGCTACTCGGCTGGAGGCAGATGCAGCTCCGAGACAAGGGGAGAGGGGTTTGTGCTGCAGTCAGGGAGTCTAAACTCGGGGGCAGAGAGTGCACACACCCACCTCACGAGGCTGTCGCCGACCAGCACCAAGTCACTCTGTTCCAATCCCCAGAAGCAAGCAGCGAGTCGGCCTTTCCCTCTCTGCCGGGCACTCAGGTGTGCCCACGGCAGAGGCGAGGGTGCGCACCTCCGCGAGGGTAATCACCGCCACACAGTATATCGGGCGTAATTGCCGCGCTGTTTGCCATTTATCAAAGGTTGATCCATCTGGCATTTTCTCTGCACAACGAGGGAAAGAGAAGGCTGTTTTTTTTTCTTCTGAAAGGTCACGTTGCAAAGTGTGCCACGCTTTTCTCCGTTGTTTTCCATGACTCGGTCTAACAGTCTACGTTGTGTGCCAGTTGAACTCGCTCGATTAATAGGTTACTGTACGTACTACGGATTGACTTGAGGTGTAGTAGCTACTGTAAGAGACGGAGAAGAAGCCCCTCCCCCAACATGAACGCTTACATTCATTCCCGAACTCCTCGCCGTAACCTTAAAGGAACACACCAACATTAGCGAATAGCTTTCTACTGAACGCACAGAGAGGAAACTGGTGTCTATCTTCTTGTCTGACTCTGATAATGTTGGCATGTTCCTTTAATCCTAACAACTACATAATGTTAACCCCAGTGGTGGAAAGTACTAAGTACTGTACAGTTTCGAGCTACTTGTACTTTTTTATTTTCATTTTAGGGAACTTTATTCTTTCACTCCACTACATTCATCAGTTACTAGTTACTTTGAAGAAAAAGATTTTGCATAGAAAACGTGGCAAAAATGTATGAAGATTATATACTTTCACAGAGGACATAATCAGAGCAGCATACAGTAACTGGACAACATACCACTTTAACATAACCTTTAATCAGAGCAGCATAACTGGACCACATACCACTTTAACATTATAACCTTTAGAGGTCAATGGGTCGATGATTGAATGCTCCCAAGCACTAGAATGCATACTTTTACTTTAGATACTTAAGTACATCCAGCAACAAATACTTAGAATTTGAATGGAGGGCTTTTACTTTTACCAGTGGGTATTTGTACTTTTACTTAAGTAAAGGAACTGTGTACTTCTTCCACCACTGGTTAACCCTTACCTTAACCCTAAAATAACTCCTTTACCTTGTGGGGTGCGGCCATTGTCCCCACAATGACAATGATTGTTTTCATCAGGGAATACAAGAACACACACACAGACAACACACACACACACAACACACACACACACACAACACACACTACAACTGACTCAATGTTTGAACAGACTCATCACCCACTGCTTTTCTTCCTGTACTTCACAGAATGAGAGTAGATGCAGATGGACGACCAGAGGCTGGTTCTTTTGATCAGGTAACAAACGACTCATGGTTAACGCTGCAGTGATTCATCCTCGCCACGCTCGTCCTTCTTCATATTCTCCTCTCCAGCAATGAAACACACTGTAGTAGAGTTAGTACACATACAGTGTATTATGGTGGCATGTGCTGTATGTTTTAGTATGGGTTGCCCGCCCCCTCTGCCAACTGAAGCCCTAACGGTTTTTCAATCTCATTGCATTTTCTTACAGAAGGTATGTTGATCAAGTTAAGTTCTTTATTTGTCAAATACACAACAATACAGGGGCATTGTAATGCAATGTTTGTGCTTCGAGCTCAGACTCAACCGTGCACAAATTAAGAAACAACAATGAATACAAGAATGGTAACAATAAGTATAACATGTAACATTAGCCAAAATGTTAGAACTGTTGTTGTTGTTGTTGTTGTTGTTGTTATTATGACTAAAGCCCTGTGATCACTATCCCCCTGGATAGCAACTATATCAAGCCTTTTCAGATATCCAATCTACTTCCTCTGAAATATCACAATCGCATAATACACATCTAGCTACTCTGATTGGCCCATCGGTCACATGTAGCTGCTCTGATTGGCCCATCGGTCACATGTAGCTGCTCTGATTGGCCCATCGGTCACATGTAGCTGCTCTGATTGGCCCATCGGTCACATGTAGCTGCTCTGATTGGCCCATCGGCCACATGTAGCTGCTCTGATTGGCCCACCAGTCACATGTAGCTGAGTGAGAGGACTGAAGAGGAGATGAGGAGCATCTATAATATATGCACTGTAGTATATTATAGTGTCTAGTGGACAGAAGGCCACGCCCCCTCAGCCTGGTAACAATAAGTATAACATGTAACATTAGCCAAAATGTTAGAACTGTTGTTGTTGTTGTTGTTGTTGTTGTTGTTGTTATTATGACTAAAGCCCTGTGATCACTATCCCCCTGGATAGCAACTATATCAAGCCTTTTCAGATATCCAATCTACTTCCTCTGAAATATCACAATCGCATAATACACATCTAGCTACTCTGATTGGCCCATCGGTCACATGTAGCTGCTCTGATTGGCCCACCAGTCACATGTAGCTGAGTGAGAGGACTGAAGAGGAGATGAGGAGCATCTATAATATATGCACTGTAGTATATTATAGTGTCTAGTGGACAGAAGGCCACGCCCCCTCAGCCTGGTAACAATAAGTATAACATGTAACATTAGCCAAAATGTTAGAACTGTTGTTGTTGTTGTTGTTGTTGTTGTTGTTGTTATTATGACTAAAGCCCTGTGATCACTATCCCCCTGGATAGCAACTATATCAAGCCTTTTCAGATATCCAATCTACTTCCTCTGAAATATCACAATCGCATAATACACATCTAGCTACTCTGATTGGCCCATCGGTCACATGTAGCTGCTCTGATTGGCCCATCGGTCACATGTAGCTGCTCTGATTGGCCCATCGGTCACATGTAGCTGCTCTGATTGGCCCATCGGCCACATGTAGCTGCTCTGATTGGCCCACCAGTCACATGTAGCTGAGTGAGAGGACTGAAGAGGAGATGAGGAGCATCTATAATATATGCACTGTAGTATATTATAGTGTCTAGTGGACAGAAGGCCACGCCCCCTCAGCCTACTGAGAGTTGGCTGTACGGAGGAACAAATTATACTTTTGCTGAGAAAATGATAGTTATGACATTAACATTCCACAATAAGCTATTTATGACTGAATTAAAACATCACAGTACTGAATCTTTAATCAAGCTCAAATTACTACAATAATGTCATGTTTTAGATGATTCTTAGCCTACAGTTTTCATTGACCAGCTCACAATGACTTCTGTCCCCATGGATGAAACATTGACTATGCACTGAGGAACTGTCCAAAATACAACGGTCAATCAAGGGGGGAAGGGAAGAGGGATCGAGCCAAAGAAGTTTGAGAACCACTGCTCTGCACTACCTATAGTCTTTATTCATGGTATTCTCCTGACGAATCTTGCCAACCAATATGGCGCACTGCCACAGCTCATTGGCCACAGTTGTCATTTGAATACAATCACCTGTGTTTGCCAGTCAAGATGTATTTTATGATATATTTATATTTATATATATATATATTATGAGTGCAGTCCAGGCACAACTCAGCTGGATTGAGCTGCGAGCAGCATTATGAGAACCTCCGTATCGACCCACTTGTTCAACAAAAAGTCAACACAATCAATCAAGTGCACTATAATAACAGACTGAGTCAATATACACACATAGTATATTATATTACTGTGCATTGCATCAAAATGACGTATCTAATGTCTCTTCAGTCATCAGATGTAAAATTATATAAAAGTTGCAATGTCCAGGATTTTATCATCAGTATATATACTGTACGGCTGTAAAGTTAATTGTGATGACAGGTTGTAAATGCAGGCAGAAAATGTAGGTTTTGTCACTAAATCAGAAATCCCCAGAGATCTGCTTCATGCAATTTGGAAGTTGTCTTGTGGCCATGCCCCCTCAGCCTACTGAGAGTTGGCTGTGCTCAGAGAGGATGCACTAAAACAGTTATTACAAATCAAATTATACATCTGAAGCTGAGGAAATGACACTCCTAACATTAACATTCCACGATAAGCTTTGTCCTGAACTGAACTGTTTCTTTAAGCTCAAAGTTGCATTCAGTTTTGTGGTCACTGCTACTATAATGTATTAAATCAACTATAGGATTTAATACATTAGTAGGAATAATTACCGTCTTCTTAGTCATCCACATTTGATTGTGGCTTGTTTTGTCTGTGTAGACTAGACAGATTGTGTTTGTATTCAGTCATTGATGCATATTGAACAACATAATGTGATTTATAATGATGAAAAAACAATACCAACAACAACAACAATGAAAGTTTGACTTAAAATATGTAAATAAAATATGAATCCACCACAGGAAAACATTTACATAATGTACGTTATCTTATAGCCATAAGTAATATATTTATGTATTGTATCTGCAATGTACATATTACAAGTACATATTAAGTACATATATTATATATTCAAACGATATAAACTGTTGCTCTTTGACCACAGTTGTCGTTGCATAACAAAAAGCAAATAGGCTGACTGATAGCTACTAAATATACGTATCGCCTGTACATTATTTGACGTGGACATTACGTACCCCCGTTGCGTTGCGTTTGAATAAATAGGCGGGAATATCTGTGTCACCGAGAACTGCGGAGCAACTCGAGACTCGAGAGGAATACTCAAAACAGCCATGTTACTTTGCAGTGAGTAAAAAAAAATATTAAAAAAATTTATAACTTTCTTTATTGGAAGTTTTCAAAAAAAATTAAGTACAGATAATTATACAAATTATACATCTCCCCCCCCCCCCCCCCCCCCGATACCAAACATACATATAATTAAAAAAAAGTATCTAAATAGAAATAAAAAATATATATATATATGTGACAGACAATAAAAATTTAAACATAACTACGATAACAATTGAATTTTTTTTTATTAAAATAGGGGGAAAACAGAGGGGAGGGGGGGGGTGGAGGCTCAATCATCACAGTCAGGCAGGGATGTCCAGGTTTTCTCAAAGGTGTTAAGGGAACCATTAGGGCCTTTGAGTGAGAATCTGAGTTTTTCAAGGTTTATGGATAATAGTAATTCCTTAACCCACCTATTGTAAGATGGAGGTTGGTTGTATTTCCATTTAAAGAGAATAAGTCGCCTGGCCAATAAAGTGGAAAAGGCGAGAATAGGATGTGATATTTTAGAGGAAAGAGGCTGCAGAGGAACACCGAACAGGGCCACGAGAGGATCAGGAGTAATAATAATGTTGTAGGCTGTGCCGATAGTTTTGAAAATTTCAGACCAGAATGTGGCAAGGCTAGGGCAGGACCAGAACATGTGGGTGTGGTCGGCGGGAGATTGTTTGCATCTATTACATGCGTCAGAGACGTTGGGGTAAATTCTAGAGAGTCTCAAGTTTGTATAGTGGACTTTGTGTATAATCTTGCACTGTGTGAGGCCGTGTCTCGCACAAATGGAAGATGAGTGGACAGAGTCCAAAGCTCAACCCCAATACTCATTAGACAGTTCTATTCCCAGCTCCCACTCCCAAGAATTCTTAGGGCCGGTTCCTGGGGTATCCGTAGCAGAGTTAATCAGGGTTTCAGGGGGCCGACTGGGGAATTTGGGGTTCTGGTTCTGTGTGAAGTGCCTAATTTGGAAGAAACTAAAAAGATGGGATTTGGGAAGGTCAAATTTCTTTACGAGGTCTGGAAAAGACATGAAGGTCCCTTGGTCATAGAGATAGTTAAAAGTGGTTATCCCTTTGTCAAACCAGACTTGAAAGGAAGAATCAGTGCAAGAGGGCAGGAATAAATTATTGTTAAAAATGGGGGAGAGGTCAGAGGCCCTATGGAGGCCGAGGCTTTTCCTGAGTTGAATCCAAATTTTAGTGGAGTTTACTTACAGAAGGGTTTGCAGAAAGTCCAGTAACCGAGATAGGGAGTTGGGAGCAATGAAATTAATTGAATCTATATGAATTGAAAATGGGGGACCCTGATGGAAACAAGACAAACGTCTTTCTCAGGTCTGCATCCCCTTAACAATTGTGTGTATTGAGCTGTACTGTATTGTACCCATTCTGCAATCTGTTAAATAAAGTTTTCATTCATTCATTCATTTATTCATTCATTCATTCATTCATTCAGCACAGCAGGGAGCGAAGAGAGTATCTAGAGGAGGAGAGTTCCATGTCGACCACCCACACCGGGCATAAGTTGTGTGTCGTGCCCCTCATCCAATATAAAGGTTTGTGAATGTTACACGACCAATAGTAGTGCTAGAAATTAGGCAGTGCCAGTCCCCCGAGCTCTTTAGGGAGCTGTAGTATTAATCTCCTGATCCGTGGGATCTTATTGCCCCAGGGCAGGGGTCAGCAACCTTTACTATCAAAAGAGCCACTTTTCCCCCGTCCCACAAAATAAAATGCTCAGGGAGCCGCACAACCTATTTACCCTTAAAATGAAGATAACATCAGGTACATACCCCACATTTAGCATAAAACGCCTGACAATTGCATACCCAAAGTAATTTGCGATTTATTATACTTTATACTTATAGCACACAGTTTGTTGCATTAATGGGATTATAAAGCAACAAAAAGAAAATTGTTGACTTTTTAATTGCTGTTTTTACCTGTTATAACAAAGGAAAACCTCAAACTCTTATGAAGAGGAGAAAAAATACTGGCTGTGTAGACCTATTTTTTAATAAAACACAGAAGAGGAGACAAAACACTGGTGTCTGTAGACCGACTTTGAAATAAAACCCTGAACTATTCAGGTATATTTGAGTCCTTCCCTTATTTGTGAAACATTTATAAAATAAAAAGTAGTCCACTTTGAAAAAAGACTACCATGTGTAGACCTACTTTGAAATAAAACACAGAAAAGGAGAAAAAACACTGGCATCTGTAGACCTACTTTGAAATAAAACCCTGAACTATGCAGCTATATTAGAGTCCTTCCCTTATTTGTGGAAAATCTATAAAATAAAAAGTACATTTTTCGTTGTTCGCAAATTTTGCACCACATATCAGGCATACAGGTAAGCCTTTTGTTGACTAATTATCTTAGTTGATGAAATATTTGTTCATGTCAGTGTCACAGTATGACATCGATCTCCAAAATAAAAAACAAAAAACAAAAAAAAAAATAAAAAAACGTTTAATTTTAATTTTTTTTGGGCCAGGGAGCCGCAGCTGATTGGCTAAAGAGCCGCATGCGGCCTCGAGGCCGCAGGTTGCCGACCCCTGCCCCAGGGGAAGGAGCTTATTAATTGATCAAGTGTCTTAAAGAAAGACTTCTTAATGAGGACTGGGATATGGGTGAAAAGATATAAAAACTTTGGTAGCACTACCATTTTGACTAAATTTACTCTGCCCACTAGTGACAGTGGAAGACCTGTCAAGTCAAGTTTGCACTTTTCAAGGAGAGGTGAGAAGTTTTTCGAGAACATTGTTTGGATTGAATTGGTGATGTTAACCCCTAGATATCTAAATCCATCTGTTGTATACTTAAAGGGGAAGAAAGTCTGGGGTATTTTTTTTGGCTGGAAAGAGTTCGCTTTTATGAAGGTTTAACTTATAGCCAGAGTAGGACCCGAACTTGTCCAGTATATTAAGAATTATAGGGAGAGAGGTGGCCGGGTTAGACATATACAGAAGGAGGTCGTCGGCATATAGGGACAGTTTATGAGCTTTTCCGGCCCGTGTTATGCCTTCAAACCTCTCTTCCTGTCTTGACCAGTGGTTCGATGGCTAGGGCAAACAGAAGGGGGGAAAGGGGGCAGCCCTGTCTGGTGCCCTGATGAAGGGGAAATAAGGCTGACTGAAGTCTGTTTGTATGGACTGAGGTGACTGGGTGTGTGTAAAGTAACTTAATCCAGGCAGTAAAGTCAGCGAAATTGCTTCCGGTACCTCCGTGATCTTAATCGGACCCCCCAATGCCTTAGCCAGGTATTTATCTATATTGGGGAAGACAATCTCCTCTAGAGGGTTGTCACCATCCCATATGTCTGAAGAGCACTGTGAGGTGTACAGTTCTGAATAAAAGGCAAAGAACGTCTTGTTAATCTCTACAGGGTCTAAGATAACGTCACCAGTCGTGTATCGGATCTTGGGGATCAGTCTGGATAGGGATGTGGTACGTGCCTGGTGAGCTAGCAGTCTCCCCGCCTTGTCACCAAATTCAAAGAATCACTGTTTGGTCAAGAATAACTGCTTCTGCGTTTTATTTGTGGACAGTAAGTTGAATTTAGATTGGAGTTGAAGGCATTCTTTATAAAGAGCCGGGGTAGGGGCTGAGGCGTAAAGACGTATCAACCCTAGCTATATGGTCTGCGGTTGCAGTCAGATCAGCTCTTTCTGTTTTATTTAAGATGGAGATAAAAGAAATGGCCTGACCCCGCATATATGTCTTAAAGGTTTCCCATAAAGTGCACCTAGAGATTTCGGGAAAGTCATTGGTGTCTAGAAACAAGGAGATCTGTGCCTCAAGGAATTCCTTGAAAGGAGTTTGGGCCAACATCGATGAGTTGAGCCTCCATTGTCGGGAAGGGGGAACAGAAAAGGTAATATCGACTGAAGTGGGGGCGTGGTCTGAGATCACAATACTGTGGTACTCACAGGAATGTACATCTGACAGGTAGCAGTTGTCCAGAAGGAAGAAGTCAATACGCGAATATGAGTGGTGTACATGTGAGAAAAAAGAAAAAGCTTTGTTTGAATGTGGTTTAGCTCTCCAGGGGGTCGAATAAGCCTAAACTAGTTTTATATGTGTTGAGAACTTTAGCTGATTTGGATATGACGTGGGGGTTGGACGACGACTTATCTAAGGTGGGGTCCTGTACCAGATTAAAGTCACCAGCGATAATTAAATAGTGGTCATCTACCTTGGGAAAGGAGAAGAATAGTATCATCGTCCCAGTTAGGTGCATAGACGCCATAATCACAGGTGTACCACATAGCCTACCTACAGAGCCCTGCTAATTACTGATCATGACGTCAACCTAGCCTGTTTGCTGATTGTTCCCACCTGCATGTTGTCAAGTACAGCCTAGTTAAGGTTTGTTTGTCACAACTATCATTGCACACTGATGAAGGCCGGATGGCTGAAAACGTTTTGTGCATACAACTTGTGCATATTAAAATAAAAACAACAACTTTCCTCGAGTGCGTTCCCTACTCCATTTTTTGTGACTTAATTAATGTTGGACTATGCACCTGTCTGAGCGCAGTGGTTACCCCTTTTTCTACTTACAATTCCACATAGCCTACCTGAAATAATCACAAATCGTCCGTTAGGGTCTTCAATAGAATTTGATAACTCGAAGGGGATATTAGTAAAAGAAAAAAAAATGAATAAAAAAAGAAAAACAATACACACAAAAAAGAAACAAGCAATAACAATATACATACATCCGCCTTGTCCATATCCCACCCCCCCAAATCCACCCGTACGAACCCACCCATGTGTCTACTTCCCCCCCTACATACCCACCCACCTCCCCTCTATACTCCCAGCAGGATAGCTTTCCTACTTCTATAACTTCTCCTATCAGGAGATGAAGCTGCATCCCACCTGGTGTGGGATGTGCATGTTGTCACCCCTGTGTCTCCCGACTTTTGTGGTCTCTGTCCAGCAGAGAAATTGTTTCAACTTTTTGAACTACCGGTAAACCTAATTAAACTGAAGCTATGACATCAAACATGGCCACAAGTAAATGTCTCACATTTAGCAGATGGGCTTTAAATGAAATAATAAATGAGTGCATACGTATTGCACGTGTATACGCAGTGAATGGCTTTAAGAGAAATAATAATGAATGCCTGCGTTAATGCTGCACATACACGTAAAAAATTATTTTATTAGAGACACACAGTATGTGACAGGAATTTGACAAAGTGAGCATCCTGCCATCTTCTTCCACTGCTGTGCAATATGCTTTTTATCCTTTCATCTGGGATCTGACGTTCATCTAAACACCCCCGTCACATCAAAGCGAGAGAGAATGGCTTTAAGTGGAAGAGATGTTTTTAGTTGTTTGTTGTATCTGCTTTCCGCTAAGTGACAGTGGCAATAAATACATATCTGAGCCACGTTCTTGCTGCCGTTGAGGCCCTCTGAGTCTGCCTTTGTGTCACGCCAGACAGACTCTCTCCGTCCTGTCGCGCCTCCCCCCACCCCCCCCTCTCACCATCCCTCCTTCCCTTCTCTTTCATCTGCTTATCTGCCCGCTGTGAATGGGACAAGGTCTGGGCAGCTCCCTGGCGTCTTCGGGCAGGAGGGGCGGTGAATGGATGGGGTGGTGGCAGGGCACGGAGGCTGGAGAGGAGTCCCTGCGGAGGGACGAGGGCTGGCTGGCCTCCCAGGCTCCACTCCGGGCCTCTTTCTTATGGAAATGTTCCGGTGTAACCTTGCCCAGACTGTTAAGTGTCTTCAGGGGTGGGGGTGGGGGCATAGAACTTGAATAGATAGAGTGGCTTTTCCCATCCAAATCTACATTTACTGCACGGTCATCTGATTAGATTAGATTAGATTAGATTCAAGTTTATTGTCATTATACAGCACAAGTACAGTACAACGAAAAGAGGTTTGGCATCCAACCAGAGTGCTAACAGTGAAGTACAATAGTGATATACAATGTATAAGGCAATTTAACTGGGTATAAAATATATAAATTAGTACTACTGGGTGTAGTACTAATCAGATGTATGTACAGAGTTGTAGTATTATTATGTACAGTGATACAGGTATAGAGACACTATGGTAGTAAGTCACACTGGCCAGCAGCGTAACTAGTAAGAGTAGGTAAGGGATATGTACAGACTATAGATATAGTATCTTCATCTGGGCGGGTGTACATCTTAAAATTGGCACATTTAGTGGAAATCAGTGTGTGTGGTTTTGGTTTGGAGCGTAGAACCGTGAGAGGAGAAATGACCAATGTCGTCATAGAAGCGTGTAGAAAACGGCGTCCTCGTTACCGCCGTGAGACGAGCAGCGCTTGTCCTCTCCCAGTGCTGAGTAACCTCCGTGAGAACACTGGGGGGCTGTGGCCTTGCATCCTCTTCTACTGATCCTAGGTCTGTGTCTGGGGCTCAGAGAGGTCACGTGTTGCTACCGCGGCAGGGTCGTCGTTTGGATGAACATTCCAGGGGCAGTTTGCGACGCACATTCCGACTTCCTTTGTATCGACCGCGCTCTCTCCACACAGGGAGCAATGCTAATTTTTCCATGACAACATTGTTCAAATTGTAACTCTCGTTTTTGGATATGTTGAAATTATTGACTTGTTAAACATACTGGATGGACAGTAGGCTATTTATTGTAAAATAACTATTATTTATTAACTGTAATTATTATATATTAACTATATTAACTAATTAAATTGAACACTGTGCTATATTGCAATAAGGGGTAGGACCTGATAATCATATTGCTTCTTCCTATTCCTTTTCCGGATAAAATACGTTTTGTTTATTATTTTTCTTTTCACAACAAACTATCATTGTATTAAAACATTTTTACATTGTTATTTCTTTAGATTTATTGTTTGAAATAAAACTATTCATTCATTCATTCATTCATTCAAAGTGTCTCTGAAGGGCACTGCCATGGGCAACACCAGAAAGGGCCCCCGCTATCCATTCAAGTCATATGGGTGGTGTGTGTGTGTGTGTGTGTGTGTGTGTGTGTGTGTGTGTGTGTGTGTGTGTGTGTGTGTGTGTGTGTGTGTGTGTGTGTGTGTGTGTGTGTGTGTGTGTGTGTGTGTGTGTGTGTGTGTGTGTGTGTGTGTGTGTGTGTGTGTGTGTGTGTGTGTGTGTGTGTGTGTGTGTGTGTGTGTGTGTGTGTGTGTGTGTG
>NC_140176.1:45207077-45219577 GCF_963971535.1 Notolepis coatsorum | reverse complement strand
CCTCGCAGGAATGGGAGTGGCTG
Source organism: Notolepis coatsorum (assembly GCF_963971535.1). Classification (NCBI taxonomy): domain Eukaryota; kingdom Metazoa; phylum Chordata; class Actinopteri; order Aulopiformes; family Paralepididae; genus Notolepis; species Notolepis coatsorum. The sequence goes on along the minus strand of NC_140176.1, from coordinate 45,219,554 downwards.
GATCTGCGCTGACATGGCTGACATCATACCTCAATGACCGCTCCTACCAAGTGTCATGGAGAGGGACTCTGTCGGCCACCCGCCCCCTCCGGACGGGTGTCCCCCAGGGCTCGGTCCTAGGACCCCTTCTCTTCTCCCTCTACACTAAATCACTGGGTAACATTATCACGTCTCATGGCTTCTCATATCATTGTTATGCCGATGATACTCAACTCTTCCTCTCCTTCCCTCCCTCAGATATCCACGTCTCTGAGCGGATCTCGGCCTGTCTGTCCGACATCTCCGCCTGGATGACGACCAACCACCTCAAACTGAACCTAAGCAAAACAGAATTGCTCCACCTGCCGGCCAAATCCTCCCCCCTGACCGACCTCTCCATCACAGTCGAGAATGCAGCTGTGACCGCATCGCCGACCGCCAAGAACCTTGGTGTTGTCCTCGACGACCAGTTGAACTTCTCTGCTCACATCGCAGCGACAACCAGAACCTGCAGATTCCTCCTGAGCAACGTCAGAAGGATACGCCCCTTCCTGACAAAAGAAGCCACCCAACTCCTCGTCCAATCAACAGTCATCTCCCGCCTCGACTACTGCAACGCACTGCTAGCTGGCCTCCCGGCCACTGCCACCAAGCCTCTTCAACTCATTCAAAATGCAGCGGCCCGCCTGATCTCAAACCTACCGAAGTCGGCCCATGTCACCCCACTTCTTAGGGACCTGCACTGGCTCCCCATTGCTGCACGTATCCGCTTCAAGGCCCTCGACCTAGCATACCGTGCGGCAAAGGGAACCACTCCCGCCTACCTCCGGTCAATGGTCTCTAACTACACACCCTCAAGACCCCTACGCTCTGCATCTTCTGGCCGCCTCAGATCTACTCCTATCCAAGCTCCCGGAGGGTCATCAAAGAGAAGCCGCCTATTCTCAGTCCTTGCCCCACAATGGTGGAATGAACTACTGTACCCATCCCAGTTAGGACAGCCGAATCCCGTCCAATCTTTCGCCGTCGACTAAAGACTCACTTCTTCAACCATTATCTGAAATGATAAAAAAAAAAGAAAAAAAAAATCTAACCCCGACTAACCTTACTGTCATGCACTTGTCCTAATAAACTAACCTACACTGTAACACGCAACACTTTCATGAACATTGTTACTCAGCTGATAGAGTTATACCCTTCTTGCTGTCTTGTCGCACAGAACTTGTAAGTCGCTTTGGATAAAAGCGTCAGCTAAATGACTAAATGTACGTTTCGTCACCTTGAGTGGTACCGACAAGTGAAATTTTGGGCTCTGGACTGTGTGTGTGTGTGTGTGTGTGTGTGTGTGTGTGTGTGTGTGTGTGTGTGTGTGTGTGTGTGTGTGTGTGTGTGTGTGTGTGTGTGTGTGTGTGTGTGTGTGTGTGTGTGTGTGTGTGTGTGTGTGTGTGTGTGTGTGTGTGTGTGTGTGTGTGTGTGTGTGTGTGTGTGTGTGTGTGTGTGTGTGTGTGTGTGTGTGTGTGTGTGTGTGTGTGTGTGTGTGTGTGTGTGTGTGTGTGTGTGTGTGTGTGTGTGCGTGCGTGTGTGTGTGTGAGTAACATGGATACCCGTAAGCAGAGAATGTAACCCAATAAAAAATTTGAGGAGGAAAAATAAAGAAGGAGGAATTTCCACAGAGGAATTCCATGAGCGCTGCGTTGCATCGAAACTAGGCTAACCTAATTTAGCCCGGTAATAGCCTCATGATCCAGCCCGGAGCACATCATCTCCGTTTAGAGAGGGATCTCAGCCCATAGTAGGACAAGATGCAGCCTTAGTTGAAGGAGTCGGGAGTGTGTTAATAGTTAATCTTCCGAGCGGAACATCCATTCAGGGGAATGAACACGACAGGAAGTTGTTTGTCATCATTTACAGGGTCTTTGTGTGGATATTATACTGACAGACAATGTCCGCACTGTGCACATGAAAGTACAGGTTGAACATTGGAGATTATTGTATGTGAGATTGCAGAAGTCCAGCACCTGGTTCTTGGAATGAGGGAATTGTGCATTGTAGATAATATCCTTGTGTCTCAAAGAGTAATCAGCAATTCTTCAAGGACGCTGAACAAGTACCTTCAGCTTATTGTAGAGACACAAACAGAGCTTCCAAGACAAACTCCATTGGACAAAACCCCAGAGCATTGTCTTAATGGGCCATAATCGGCTGCAAGCCCCGAAGGGACTAAACCCTGTTGTTGGTGGTTTGTCTTTATTGTTCAGCTTTCACCACAAGTACCTCAACACATGTGTTGCTTTCTATGCAATTGAGCAGCATACTGATAGACCAGCTGATAGACTAGCAAAAGTTACGTGATGACACAAAAAAGTTCTAACCTCATGGTGGCGCTATAACAAGCATTGAAAATCACAAATTCAAACGGCCGTATCTCATGGACCATATACAGTAGAGATGTGAAACTGAACCATATACAGTAGAGATGTGAAACTGAACCATCTACAGTAGAGATGTGAATCTAAACCATATACAGTATAGATGTGAAACTGAACCATATACAGTAGAGATGTGAAACTGAACCATATACAGTAGAGATGTGAATCTAAACCATATACAGTAGAGATGTGAAACTGAACCATATACAGTATAGATGTGAAACTGAACCATATACAGTAGAGATGTGAAACTGAACCATCTACAATAAAGATGTGAATCTGAACCATATACAGTATAGATGTGAAACTGAACCATCTACAGTATAGATGTGCATCTGAACCATCTACAGTATAGATGTGAAACTGAACCATCTACAGTATAGATGTGAAACTGAACCATCTACACTAAAGATGTGAATCTGAACCATATACAGTAGAGATGTTAAACTGGACCATATACAGTAGAGATGTGAAGCTGAACCATATACAGTATAGATGTGAAGCTGAACCATATACAGTATAGATGTGAAACTGAACCATATACAGTAGAGATGTTAAACTGGACCATATACAGTAGAGATGTGAAGCTGAACTATATACAGTAGAGATGTGAAACTGAACCATATACAGTAGAGATGTGAAACTGAACCATATACAGTAGAGATGTGAAACTGAACCATATACAGTAGAGATGTTAAACTGAACCATATACAGTAGAGATGTTAAACTGAACCATCTACATTTTACATTTACATTTTGTCATTTAGCTGACACTTTTATCCAAAGTGACTTACAAGTTCTGTACGACAAGTCATCAGGAAGGGCACAACTCTATCAGCTGAGTAACAATGTTCATCAGAAGCCATGAGACGTGATAATGTTACCCAGTGATTTAGTGTAGAGGGAGAAGAGAAGGGGTCCTAGGACCGAGCCCTGGGGGACACCCGTCCGCAGGGGGCGGGTGGCCGACAGGGTCCCTCTCCATGACACTTGGTAGGAGCGGTCATTGAGGTATGATGTCAGCCATGTCAGCGCAGAGCCAGCCACTCCCATTCCTGCGAGGGCCGTGAGGAGGATATGATGGTTGACTGTGTTGAAGGCTGCAGATAGATCTAGGAGAATCAGGACAGAGGAGAGGCCTTTCACTTTTTCTAAGTGAAGTGCCTCTGTGACCGCAATGAGGGCCTTTTCTGTGGAGTGGCCAGTCCGGAAGCCTGACTGATTAGGGTCTAGGACAGGGCTATTCAACTGGCGGCCAGATCCGGCCCGCGGGATGATTCTGACCGGCCCGCCAAAGATTACATGATAATAAAAAAAATTAAAAAAAATTAAAAATTAATATTTTCTTTTTAATATTTTTTTTTTCTTTTTACTTTTTTCTTTTCATGTCAACGTTAACACGCACAATTGAGCCAAAAGTCACTCAACTAATGACAGATTTCATTGATAAATTGAGGGAAAACTTTGGAAGTCGATTTGATGAATTTGACATGTCCAGAGAATTGATGCATTTTGTGAGCAACCCATTTGCCAATGTAGCTGCTATTTCCACAAAAGGACAAGAGTTCCTTGCATCACTTCACATTGATGAAGGTCTCCTGCAACTTGAAATAATTGACATGCAAGCATCATCTGCTCTGAAGCAGGCACTTGAGAATGAATCCACCACAACATTTTGGATAAAGTGTATTCATGTCAAGACATTCCCCAAAATAAAAACGCTGGCAATATCTGTGCTAACAATGTTTGGCTCAACATACACATGTGAATCCAGTTTCTCTCACATGAATGCCATTAAAACAAGCAACCATGCCTCCTTGACAAATGAGCATTTGCATCACTGTTTGCGGGTAGCCCTCACTTCCTATGAACCCTCTTTCTCTGCCATTGCCCAGTCAAAGAAGTGCAATCGCTCTCATTAGATGTGTGTATGTAGGCTAGGCCTGTCTGCCCCCCACCCCCCTGATGTTTGAGAGTTAAGAGTCGACAATAAGTGGTAATAAGATGCTGTGATTTGCTGTTGTTGCACAGACATGAAGCACTTTTTCACAAGCTCAGATGCACTATAAATGTGTTTTTTTGTTCAAGTGTTGATGTTAGAATGTTCAGATGCACATCATGCACTTGTTTGTTTTTTATTTTATTTTTATATTGAAATGTTGAAGAGGAGATGTTGCAGTTGTTGCACAGTCATAACTGAAGCACTTTTTGCAGGAGGAGATGTTGCAGATGTGGCACATAAATGAAGCACTTTTTTTTAAAAGTATACTACTTTTGCAATGTAGTTAAATAAAAGTTGTGAAAATGTGGTTGCGTGTTGTGTCAAGTGTACATATATTCATAGCACGGGGAGGCGCCGTGGCAGTCCGGCCCCTGCCCCCTTGGGTTTCTGACAATGTGGCCCCCTGAACAATTTAGTTGAATAGCCCTGGTCTAGGAGGTCATTCTGTAAGAGATAGCAGTAAGTTGGTTGGATACAGCACGTTCAAGTGTTTTAGAAAGGAAAGAGAGAAGAGAGACAGGATGACAGTTGCCTATGACGGTGGGGTTCAGGGTTGGTTTTTTTATAAGCGGTGTGACTCTGGCTTGTTTTAGGGAGGTGGGGACCACCCCCGAGTTGAGGGAGGAGTTGATGGTTACAGTTAGGAATGGGAGGATGTCTGGCTCTATGGTCTGGAGGAGTGGGGAGGGTAGCTGATCCAGCTGGCATGTAGTCGGACGGTTCGACGTTACCAGTGTCAGGGTCTCGGCTTCTGTAATGGGAGAGAAAGATGACAGAGTGAAGGATGAGGTTCTGGATTCAGTATTTGGAATGGGTGGGGGTTGGGTGAAGGAGCTGCGGATGTTATCCACTTTTTCCGCAAAGAAGATCGCAAAGTCTTCGGCAGAGAAAGATGAGGGAGGAGGGGGTGGGGGGGGAGTGAGGAGGCAGGACATGGTAGCATGCAGTTTGCGAAGGTTCTTGGCAGAGGCCTCGATCCTATGGTGAAAGAAAGAAGCTTTGGCATTAGTAATGGTTTTGGAGAATGTTAACAAGAGGTTGTGATATGTGTTGATGTCAGCAGTGAGGCGTAACTTTCTATACTTCCTCTCAGCCGCTCTCAGGACCTGTCTTTGTTCTCTCACTGCATCCGTCAGCCATAGACTGGGTGGGGAATGGCGGGCAGGTTTCTCAACGAGGGGACAGAGCTTGTCGAAGGAGGTTGCGAGGGCTGAGAGGAGGGTGGAGGTTGCACTAGAGATGTTAAACTTGGTGCACTTATGTATTCACTCATGATGAAAATGTTTACCTCAAGAACCCATAAAGTCAGCCATATGGGATTTCCCACAATTTATATATATATATTTTAGGCTTAGGCTTTTTTGTTCTTGTCAATGTGAACCACATGTACAGAATATCTTCAGGAGCATTTGTTGTTCAACCAGCTGAATCCGTTGAATCAGCTGAAACATGGGTGCTGTAACCAAACAAAATGTGTGGAAATGGCGCAAAATGAGCATCAAAGGTTGCTCGCATGACTTTGTTTCCAGTACAGAAGTTGTCCAGTAATGCCAGAGATACAGACATTTACATTTTCACATGAATCACCTATAGAGTCCCATACATTTTATGGCAATGTTTTCAGTTCATAATGTTTTCCAGCTCACGAGTCCTGACATCAATATGAGTGATTAGGTTTACACCCTTGTATAGGCTGCTCGCAGCTATATTTAGACGTGACATTCCAAGTCATAATTATTTCCCCCGTAATTACATTCAGGGACATTATGGATTCTCCCTGACCGCCACTGCTGATGCTGGGCCTGCAGCACATTGGCGATGACTGGAATTTTCGTTATTTTAATATAAAAAATATTTGCTGTGAACATTCGACCCCACGGTGACCCTGTGACCAGTTTACCTACAGGATGAACTAGGGCTGACCCCGATTAGTAGAATAGTCGACTAATCGATTGAAGGGAGCCGTAGTCGACTGCCAACCTCTTAGTCTAATCCAATTTTTTCTTATAATAATAATTATCTTAATTTTATTATTATTATAAAAAGATTTATCATTCTTTCCAAAAGCAAAGAGGCCTAGAAGTGTGGCTAACGCTAATGGCACGCATACCAGCGAGGCTAACTGCCTAAGAAACGGGCACAGAGGCACTGAAAGATGATTTCACCCATCTGATGAACACACTAGACTAGACAAATATCAAGACCAATTGCATGCTTTCGCAGAGGACAAGAAGCCTTCAGTCAACTCCTTCAGACATTAAGCACCCCCCACATTATTATTATTATTATTTATTTTTTTAACTCATTGACCGCCAGGGATTAGCCGGGGCCCCGCTCTAGCACTGCCACGCTTTAAAAGATAGGAGTGGATCACCTTGTTTGTAGAGCTATAACTATATTCTATATTATAGCTGTGGATACAATACTATGGCCCATTTGACATCACCTATCTATCGTTCAATATGTGAAAAAGAAAAAAAATTCCATCCATACGTTCCCGGGTTATACCGTGGTGAATATAAGTATGGTTTTAGAGCGGTCTAGGGTAATTCCCGAAATGCTGAGTTATAGCCGTATACGTCAATTCCACTATAGACATTGCCATTTCTTGCCTGGACCCGCTATTATTCCGAAATCAAATCTATATCATAGGTATTATGTTCCATTTTAAATCTGACCTCACCCCCCTCTCATGTAGGGTACCACAGGGATCTGTGCTAGGACCACTCCGTTTTGCCATTTATATGCTTCCTTTAGGCCTCCTCATCAATAAATTCACCGGCATTAAATATCACTGCTACGCAGACGACATACAGCTACTTTGCTCTTTTAAACCTGATAAATTGGAGAAACTCAGCCTTCTCCAGGAGTGCCTGCTCAGCATTGAGAGTTGGATGGAGAGTAACTTCCTCCAGTTAAATGCTGCAAAAACGGAGGTGCTGATCGTAGCAGCTGAGAAGACTGCCGCTAGAGTGGCCACCCACTTGGGGTCCCTCAAAGACAACATACGCCCCCATCTGAGAAACCTGGGTGTTGTTTTTGACCAGGCCATGAACCTAGACAAACATGTCAAAACACTCACACGCACCTGCTTTTTTCACCTTAGAAATATTGCAAAACTTCCCTCCATCATATCTCACTCTGAATTAGAACTGTCCCTGTATGCTTTTATTTCCTCTAGGCTTGACTACTGCAACTCACTTTTCACCTGTCTCACTAAATCATCCACAGACAAACTGCAAATGGTCCAAAATGCTGCAGCCAGGCTACTCACAAGGTCAAAAAAATTATGTCACATCACTCCCATTCTGGCATCCCTGCACTGGCTCCCGGTACACTATAGAATTCACTTCAAAGTCCTCACTTTTACTTTCAGAGCACTCCACGGTCAGGCCCCTATTTACATCACTGAACTCATCCGTCCCTACACCAACACCCGCTCACTCAGATCTGCCGATCAGCACCTCCTGGTGGTCCCCAGGTCCAAGGGGTGATCGAGCCTTCGAGGTGAGGGCACCAAGGCTCTGGAATGCCCTCCCCCTGGACCTGCGAACTGCCCCCTCAGAAAACTCTTTTAAAAAACAGCTAAAAACACAAATGTTCAGACAGACTTTTGGTCATATATAGGCACCCTTTGTCCTCACTGTTCCTATAGTTTTTAATTATTGACTGATGATTTTATTTAAATCAATTTTATTCTATTATTTTATTTGGTTCACTGTTTTTAACTGCTGTCTGTTGTTGTCATTTATTTCAGATTTAAATTTTTTTATCCACTTTTTCTCCTGTTTTTTTTCTCTGATTTTCTCCCATCCCAATTTCGTCGTTATGCCAATCCCCCCCTCCCCTTCCTGGTCATTGCTCGCATGTGCCCCCCACTGGTCGGTCTAGGGAGTCCTGAAGTCTAACAGATGCTTCCTCCGTCACATAGGAGACAGCCAGCAACCTCTTTTCACCTGCCAGCGCGGACTCTCATTGGTGAAGTGTAACGCGTTGGAGGTCACACTACCTTCAACACATCCCTTCTTTGCTGTGCAGGCGCCCTGACCGACCTGTAAGAGTAGCTGTTTACAACGACCAGAATACCACCCCACCGGCTTCCCTCCCGCTGACTCTGCCAATTGAGCCAGTATGACGGCCGGCCAAGCCGGAGGCAGCGCTGACAGCCGGATTCGATACCGGTGTCTCTTGCGTTGGTGACGAGCGCTTAGACCGCTGCGCCACCCAGCCGCCTCAGATTTTTTTTTTGTTTTTATATGTTAGCTGTAATGTAAAGCATGGGTTCTCAACCTTTCTGCTGCCAAGGCACCCCTGTGTTCAATAAAATATTCCAGGGCACCCCTACATATGATAAAGACTTTTCCGGTCCTGTCTTTTTTGCTACAATGATGACAAAAGTAATTGCTTTCAAAATAATGTTTATTTAAGAAACCGGGAAACACATTTGTGTGTATATGCAGGCTATATAATGCATTATTAACAGGTGTTTCAGGTCTAAATGGCTTAGTACTTAGTAAATCAAATAGCATATTTCTTTAAATAAAATTACAAAAAATTATCACTAAAGTGCTATCTGTTGCAGCTGCACACTTTTCCATAAAAATAGCATATTTGGATAAGTGTGACCATTTCTCAAAAACTGAAAATCATGTATTTTTTTTTTAAATACAGAAAAGGATCACTAAAGTGCTATCTGTTGCAGCTGCACTGTTCTCCATAAAAATAGCATATTTGGATAAGTTTGACCATATTTTTTTTAAATACAGAAAAGGATCACCAAGTTACCATTTCTCAAAAAATATAAATAAATACAGAAAATAAGCACTCGTTCACTCAGTGGACATTTCTAGCTCAATGCGAGGTCTGCTGCTGCTGGCTAATAATACGGTCAATACGTGGGGAGATCTTTGACAAGGCAACACGCATGTCATCCTCAAGGCTCAACACAGATGATATGTGGTGCTGAATGGTATCAACACCTTAACTGCTGCATCATGAGATACTTGGTACTCAGCACCACACTCTGAAACTAGCTCTCCGGGTGGTATCAGATGAGATTTCAATGAGTTCTTCCAAGTGTTTGGATGGAGATGTGTCAGGAAGCTTTGTCACAATGTTGTCTGTACATTTTCTTTATTTATCTATATTTATCAGCCAGCAACCTCTTTTCACCTGCCAGCGCGGACTCTCATTGGTGAAGTGTAACGCATTGGAGGTCACACTACCTTCAACACATCCCTTCTTTGCTGTGCAGGCGCCCTGACCGACCTGTAAGAGTAGCTGTTTACAACGACCAGAATACCACCCCACCGGCTTCCCTCCCGCTGACTCTGCCAATTGAGCCAGTATGACGGCCGGCCAAGCCGGAGGCAGCGCTGACAGCCGGATTCGATACCGGTGTCTCTTGCGTTGGTGACGAGCGCTTAGACCGCTGCGCCACCCAGCCGCCTCAGATTTTTTTTTTGTTTTTATATGTTAGCTGTAGTGTAAAGCATGGGTTCTCAACCTTTCTGCTGCCAAGGCACCCCTGTGTTCAATAAAATATTCCAGGGCACCCCTACATATGATAAAGACTTTTCCGGTCCTGTCTTTTTTGCTACAATGATGACAAAAGTGATTGCTTTCAAAATAATGTTTATTTAAGAAACCGGGAAACACATTTGTGTGTATATGCAGGCTATATAATGCATTATTAACAGGTGTTTCAGGTCTAAATGGCTTAGTACTTAGTAAATCAAATAGCATATTTCTTTAAATAAAATTACAAAAAATTATCACAAAAGTGCTATCTGTTGCAGCTGCACACTTTTCCATAAAAATAGCATATTTGGATAAGTGTGACCATTTCTCAAAAACTGAAAATCATGTATTTTTTTTTTAAATACAGAAAAGGATCACTAAAGTGCTATCTGTTGCAGCTGCACTGTTCTCCATAAATATAGCATATTTGGATAAGTTTGACCATATTTTTTTTAAATACAGAAAAGGATCACCAAGTTACCATTTCTCAAAAAATATAAATAAATACAGAAAATAAGCACTCGTTCACTCAGTGGACATTTCTAGCTCAATGCGAGGTCTGCTGCTGCTGGCTAATAATACGGTCAATACGTGGGGAGATCTTTGACAAGGCAACACGCATGTCATCCTCAAGGCTCAACACAGATGATATGTGGTGCTGAATGGTATCAACACCTTAACTGCTGCATCATGAGATACTTGGTACTCAGCACCACACTCTGAAACTAGCTCTCCAGGTGGTATCAGATGAGATTTCAATGAGTTCTTCCAAGAGTTTGGATGGAGATGTGTCAGGAAGCTTTGTCACAATGTTGTCTGTACATTTTCTTTTTTTATCCAGAGTAACTTGGTGATCCTTTTCTGTGTTTTATTAAATAATGATTTTCAGATTTTGAGAAATGGTCACACTTATCCAATTTTTTTTATTTTTTTTTAATATATCTCAGGGAACCCCTGGCAGCTCTCTGCGGCACCCTAGGGTTGAGAACCGCTGTTTTAAACCACACGTTGAAAGCCTGGTTAAGAAACTAAAAGTGAGGTTGGGTTTCTTGTTCAGAAACAAATCATGCTTTTCTTTTAATGCAAAGAAGAAACTAGTTGCTGCCACTTTTTTACCAGTATTAGATTATGGTGATGTTTTATACATGAATGCCTGCTCCACCTCACTACACATGTTGGACACTGCTTACCATGGTGTATTAAGATTTATTACCGGATATAGATCACTTACCCATCATTGCACTCTGTATGCCCGTAGACTGCTTCATTGGTACACCTTCATTTATAAAGCAATTATTGGTCAGCTCCATTTTTACCTCGGTTCATACCTCACCATCACATCAAACCCATTTTACAGCTTACGATCCCAGGACTATTTATATGCCTCAGTACCCAGAACCCGCACAGAGTTTGGGAAAAGGGCCTTGAATGAATGAATGAATGAATGAATGAATGAATGAATGAATGAATGAATGAATGAATGTTGAATGAATGAATGAATGAATGAATGAATGAATGAATGAATGAATGAATGAATGAAAACTTTATTTAACAGATTGCAGAATGGGTACAATACAGTACGGCTCCATACACACAATTGTTAAGGGGATGCAGACCAGAGAAAGACATTTGTCTTGTTTACATCAGGGTCCCCCATTTTCAATTCATAGTGACATTTATGACATACCGGTACTCAACATACATGACATTTATGGCATACATGACATACAGGTATTTAGTACTGTTACATTTGTGACATATACGATATACGATACAGTACTGTTACCCATAGATCCTGACAGAGTATATACATATGATGGGGAGGGGACTGTACATTAGGAGGGGGTGGGTGGGTGGGAGAGAAATATACATACGGTGGGGAGAGAATATATACATACGGTGGGGAGGAGACTGTACATTTGGAGGGGGTGGGTGGGTGGGAGAGAAATATACATACGGCGGGGAGATAATATATACATGCGGTGGGAAGGAGACTGTCTATTAGGAGGGGGTGGGGGGGTTTGGACATTTACGGTGGCCAGTTTCGAATTGAAGCCTCCCGTAGGTGCTCTTTAAGAGCGGTTTTGAATGTGGGTAGGGATTCACATTCCTTTACAGCTTTGGGTAGGGCGTTCCACATTGATGTGGCATAATTGTGAAACGTGTTTAGTCCCTTGTTTAGGAGGGGGTGGGGGGGTTTGGACATTTACGGTGGCCAGTTTCGAATTGAAGCCTCCCGTAGGTGCTCTTTAAGAGCGGTTTTGAATGTGGGTAGGGATTCACATTCCTTTACAGCTTTGGGTAGGGCGTTCCACATTGATGTGGCATAATTGTGAAACGTGTTTAGTCCCTTGTTTGAGCCGAATCTGGGTTTAACATGATTTGTTGAGCTTCCTCTGGTGTTGTGGTTGTGGTATTCACTGACCTTTGGGAAGTATTTTGACATGTACATGGGTACCTTAGACGTATAGTGTATCTTGTAGACCAGGCCCATTGCAAGTTGCTGTACTCTGTCTTCTACTCTAAGCCATCCTAGGTTGTCGAAGT
>NC_140176.1:45179529-45206877 GCF_963971535.1 Notolepis coatsorum | reverse complement strand
CCCACTCCTTGCGCGACACCGATAACAACGGCGCAAGAGAGTAGGCTCTGAAAATGGCACGGAAATAACACATTAAGAGAATAATGTCTCCTCCTAGTTTTGTTTTTGTACCGAAGCCAAGGGATTGTGTTCTACCCGCTGCCTGGACTGAGTCCTGCGCGTTCATTATCGACTCGGCGGTACAAAGGCTGCTTTTGTCCCCGGAAAGTGACAGCGTTGGCCAAGTGTTGTTTTGTTTCCACCCAAACACAGAGGAGGATAAACACATTTCAGAGGATGGTTGTTTCTCTGCCCCCCCCCCCCCCCCACTCCCATCCCTCCTCAAAGTGGGTGTAGTGTGAAAAATATACATAATTTTGGACAATTGGGACAATTTGGACTTGTCTTTTTGACCTGGGAGCGGATATTGTATGAAGATGAATAGAAACCCCTTTACGCTGAGGAAAACACAACACAACTTGGTATCCATCTCTATTTTCAGCAGTGATTTTTAATTTATTGTAATATTTTTTTCACCCTCTGCAGTTGTGCTGGTACCGTCTTCCTTCCCAGAGGCTCTCCCCTCAGAACACTGTACTGTATCTGGTACCGTCTCCCCTCAGAACACTGTACTGTATCTGGTACCGTCTCCCCTCAGAACACTGTACTGTATCTGGTACAGTCTCCCCTCAGAACACTGTACTGTATCTGGTACTGTCTCCCCTCAGAACACTGTACTCTATCTTTTTTTTTTTTTCCACTTTTTCTCCTCTTTTTCTATTTTTCTCCCATCCCAATTCCACTGTGCCAATTCTTCCCTCCCCTGTCTTGAACGTTGCTCGCATATGCCCCCCACTGGCCGGTTGTAGGGAGGATAGAAGCCTTGCATCACGTGTCCCCTCCGATACACGAGGAGGCAGCCTGTCACATCTTTTCACCTGCCAGCGCAGACTCTCATGGCGAGGTGTAACGTGTGGGAGGCTCACACTACCCCCACCATTTCCTGTCTCTGCTGTGCAGGCGTCCCCAACCGACCTGTAGGAGTCGCTGTCCACAACGTCCAGATTACCACCCATCGACTTCCACCCTCTAACTCTGCCAATTGAGTTAGTATGACGGCCGGCCCAAGCCGGAGGCAACGCTGACAGCCGGATTCGATACCAGTGTCTCACGAGTTGGTGACAAGCGCTTAGTCCGCTGCGCCACCCAGCCGCCCGGGAGTGGAGATCTCTTATAGTGTTTCATACTCATCTGCATGTGTGTGTACCCTCCAAAGAAGAATGTTTGATTTAAAATGAAGACGGTGGACATCTATTCTCATGTTGACAGACTGTATTATGGCTCAGATTAGCATATGTATTGTAATCCTCATTCACTGACTGACTGAGCTCCCTAAAGGAGGATTCTAAGCCAGACAGACATCCATGTAACTTCTTATCATACTGCGGAATGACCTATGACTGTAGTTATATCTCATCTCCTCATTCTTATATAAACATCTCTTGCAGTTACGTGTTTTTCTGACGACGACGCAGAGTTCCTCGTCCTACTGAGGCATCGTGGAGCCTTTTCTCCGTGAGAGACGTGGCTATGGTCAGCGATTCAGAGTGACTCAAAGACCAATGCGCCGTCAGAGCATGTGGGTTTGACAGAATAGCGGTTTCATAAATCGAGCGAGTCTGGCTTTGAGAATAATATAGACAGAATCCCAGCAGTTTGAATGTAAACGCACACATGACAGCTAACTGTTAACTATTATGTTTCAGTAGAATGACTTGTGAATCACCCCATTCTTGTGTGAGTCTAACCCTTTCAGTTTTTATGGCCGTCTCGGGGGAATTGCGTCGCCCCGGGGACAGTCCCGGGACCCAGGTTGAATTCCCGCTGCAGTGTTTGCTAATAATGTAAACGGCCGACGTGCGTAAAAGGTCCTGTTCTACAATGTTTGTTTTATCTTTGTTGACGGGCTGAAACCAGGGTCGGGGAGGGGGCACTTTAAGTGGGGGGTATTGTGGTTCTCCCCCTGAAAACTGTGAGCGCCAAACACTTCATTTCCTGCATTCTGGTGTACTTTTATGAGAGGCACGTCTGCAAGGTTGAGATGGTACGGTCCTGTAGGGGTGTCTGAAACTCTTGGTTAATATATAGTTACAGGTAAGAAGGATATATAAATGTTTTGACTCTTTTTACCTGTTTTTGGGAGGGGGTTGTCTTTCATATTAGCTATATTTTCTGAGGGGGAGAAATGTACCTCTTCTCAATATTGAGGGGGACAATCATGTCCCCTGTAACCCCCCCCCCCCCCCTAAACGAGCTGAAACCATCTACGAGGTGACAGAAGGCGCACTGTTTATTGAAACGGGATAACCCCCGACCTCCACTCCCATCAGAATGTTACTGTTGGCTGATGACTCCACTTCATTCCCCTCCTATCTGCAGTCATAATGGTAAACATTCTGACAGCAGGTTCTGGCTCCGGAGAAATCAGGAAATCAGTGATATATACTTACTTATACACCTGCATATAACTCTGTATGATAGCATGTACCTGCATATCTGTAGATACTATATCTATATCTGTACATATCCCTTACCCACTCATACTAGTTACGCTGTTGGCCAGTATGACTACTACCATAGTGTTTTTATACCTGGCTGTATCACTGTACATATTAATATTACAACTATGTACATACTGTACATCTGCATTAGCACAATTACTCAGTAGTACTAATTTATATATGTTATACCTAGTTTAATCACCTGTACATCACTATTGCACTTTACTGTTTTCATTGCACTGTACTTGTGCTGTATAATGACAATAGATTTCAATCAAATCGAATCTAATCTAAAGGAAGGCGCTGCTCTGTGACGAGAGGTTTGGAGAAGGACGAGGGACAGGGAGAGCGGCTCGGCACCCTTGTTCTGTTTGTTCTGATTCTACACCTCGATCCGCCGAATCTGTGTTTCCACCCCGTAGATATATTATTCATTACTCATCACCGCTAAATTATGTGCCTCTCGCAAGACACGCTCAGACTCTACTAAGAAGGAGAATGAGATTAATTAAAGTTAGTGGCCTGAGGCTATGCTGAGGATTGGATAAAAACCACATTATTTCTACACACACACAGGCTACTGTGCCTTAACAAGGTCCCAGATATCTTAAGCCCATGCTCACACACGCCGGCCCCCGCTGACCAGAACGCCCCCGCCGTGGTGTGGCCCTGGGCCAGACTGTTCAGCAGCCCACATGCCTGCGAGGTAAGTCTCCCTAATGCTAATAGTAATCAGCCACACTCTGAGCTCGCCTAGCTTAAGAAAACCATTTATATGCAGCCCTGAAGAAATAAAGGAAAGGTGTGATTTCTTGGTACTCCTAAGCCCTAGTACGGTATCTTTGTTGTGTTGTGCTGTTGTTGTGGGTTATATGTTCACATATAATGTTCTTGAAGAGTTTGATCTATAGCTAGAAGGTAAGCTTTTGTGGATTTCACGCCAACATTAGGGGAAATGCGATTATCTGCAGACGAGAAGATAGCTACCAATTTCCTCTCAGTGCGCTCAATAGAAAGCTAGCCTAGCTTAGCACAAATGAATGGCAGGCTAGCGGTCCGAATCCGCTGACATTCATTTGTGCTAAGCTAGCTTGCAGCCGCACAGCTTTCTACTGAACACACAGGGAAATTGGTATTTATGTTCTCGTCTGACTCTTGAGAATACGGTAAGCACATTTCCCATAATGTTGCCACGTTCCTTTAACCCACTTTTATTCCGAATATGCGTCTGTTTTACTCCAGTGTTTTCAAACATGTTACAGCCACAAGATACAGCAAACACAATGAAAATCTCTGTAGGTCTCTGTGTCAAGAGCTCAGTCGGTCATCTCTCATTCCTGTTACGTCATTTTGGCAGCAGGGCCTGTTAGTTTACGTCTTGGATTAGAGACTGGGCCTTGATAGCGTTTCTGGCAGAATCCTATATTATGAATAGTCAAAAGACAGCTTCTAGACATCACTGCACTCTGTCTGTTTCTGGCAGAATCCTATATTGTGAATAATCAAAAGGCAGCTTCTAGACACTCAACCTGTTTTTGAGTGCCGCTCTCGTAACCTAAAAAAGAAAAGGACCAGATATGGTTTTGAAACGGAGACGTTTCACATGTTCCACAAACGACAGCTGTCGTATATAAGACACATGTTGTTTCGGCCACGCAGGACAGAGAGCAGCTGCGGGAGACGGAAGCGGACAACGGCATCTCGGTCGAGCTGGAGAATGTGGACGACCGACGGGGCGCCGTAGGGGACAGCGGGACCGAGCACCAGGACGACCTGTGGGAGGGCGACCTGGGCCTGGGCACCAGTCCAGCAGCTCCAGCAGGGGAGGCCTGAGGCACGCCGGGGCCCCCAGGCAGGAGCCCCCCCCCGTATATCAGGACCTTGCTAATCCGGAGGTTAGGCCCTGGCCTCTCACACGGTAACGGGGTCACCGGCCAGCGAGCAAGGCAGCAGCAGGGGAGAAGCGCACATACACACACGCACACACACCGGGAGCCAGTTACAGCAGTGCAGCGAGAGGTCACTCGCTGCCCTGCCGCACGTGCACACCCACACACACACATGTTCCTGTTCAGGAAAACAGCATAATTAAAGAGGCCCTTGCTCTTTTTTTTCTTTCTTTTTTTACGACTCCCCTCCTCCAGCTGTGGAGGGGTAGGGGATAGCGCTGACTCCTTCAGCATTCTAATGTTGTTCCTGTGCCCCGGGACAGTCGAGTCTGTAGTGAACATACGCTACTGTCGCTTTCAGGACGAGCCCTTGAATCAATAGACAAAGTTGTAGAAGGTAATCGTGTGTCAATATCCTTGATTATTCCCTTAGGATAAGGGTACTTTTTTTTAAACAGGGAGGTTGGGGTCAGGACTGATAATGTTACTATGATTTGGGTGTAAAAAGAAAAAAGAAAGTAATTATATTTTTTAATAATAATCCAACGTGTATACAAAATCACGCTGGCACTCATTGTGGATGTATTGGCTCGGGGCTATACATTCTGACTGGAATAAGACAAAGAGCCTTTGTCCCCATTTTCCTCGCTTGTAAAACAGTGTTGCTCGTTGCTAAATGGCACTATCCTTGACCACAAGTATCACATACATGTATTCTATTCTCATTGACTGCTGTTCCTTGTTCATTTTGAGGGTCAAACATTAGGGGTTAGGGGTGTCTGAAAATGTTAAGTTAAATATACAAGGATATATAAATGTTTTGACTCCCTTATTTTTTTGTACCTCTTTTGTGGCCGGGGGTTGTCTTTCATATTAGCCATATTTTTTGAGGGGGCCAAATTTACCTCTTCTCAATATTGAGGGGGACAGGTCCCCCCCCCCCCCCCCCCCCCCCGCCTATGAGCTGAAACCATCTACATTACAAGGTTGTCTGAAATGTTAAGCGACAGGAATGTTATTTTTTTACCAACTTGCTTTGTACTTCCTCCACTCATTATTAAACATTTACTGCTCGTTTTTCTCCTTCTAATTGATTCAAATGTATTCCGTGTACCCCCCCCTGTCCTTCCTTATACTTTCATGCCGTATTAGGATATTTTACAAATACTTTTTAAGTATATATTAGCAGCATTGGTAAAAGAGACAATTAGGTTTCTTGAGGTACAGACTGGCTTTCAATAAATACAGCCTGTGCTGTATGAATCTAACTATGAATTGAAAATGGGGGACCCTGATGTAAACAAGACAAACGTCTTTCTCTGGTCTGCATCCCCTTAACAATTGTGTGTATTGAGCCGTACTGTATTGTACCCATTCTGCAATCTGTTAAATAAAGTTTTCATTCATTCATGCTTTTCTTACTTTCTCAATGCATCACCTCGGCCTCGAGTGAAGCTGTTTGTTGTGTTGTCGTGCACAAATCCAATCTAGCGAAGGTTAGGCTCTGTGAATATGCAGAGCGTTTTTCTCATATTAATCAGGCCATTGTCCTTGAAGTAAGTGCTGTTCAGAGGTTATGGAATGAATGCATGGTTGCATCTATGGAATCCTCCCTCTATTCAATTTAAGTCTTCTTTGGCTGCAAAAGGGTAAATACAATATACCCCCCCCCCCCCCCCCCCCCCCTCTCCCTTACATGGACCTGTGAATACAGTCCAGAGACATTCGGGTTCTTTGAAAGACAATCTGTGAAAACTAGCAATGAGAGCGGTTCTGAGGCTCCGTCGCTAACCTTTCTGGGCTCTCGCCTTTCGTCGCTGATATCATCAAATGTCTTTATCTGTTTCTTTCTTTTTTTCTTGAAGGTTGTTTTGCCAAGACGCCAATGAAATTATCAGTCCTGCTAAGGCATTGTGGGGGATTTTTTTCATTTGAGCGGCACATACTGTACTAGAGACTCATAGATGGGAGCGAGTAGGGCTTTTACAAAGCGGGTGAAAAACATATCTAATAATCCTGCAGTAGTCAGAGCATAATGCATGGCACCGTGGTTTCTTTGGCAAGGCACACCGCGCAAGCAGAGTGCGCCTCGAGATCCCGCTGAGACGCTGACAAGATCAATGTCAAATACTATTACGTTTACTCCGTTAATATTATATTCTGTGTACTTACATAACCAAATATTGGACTCAAAATGCATGCTCTTTGGGGCCAAGTTCCAAGGCTCCTTGTATTCTGCTGGCCCATTCGTATGATTACATAAGACTTTCTCGTGGCATTTTCAAGCAATCATTAATTTGGGTCCCTTGGAAATGGCTGAGAACCACCGGTCTAGCAGTTGCAAAGTGAGTATAAGTAAGTGTATATTGTGTATTGTGTAGCCAACACAAAGATGCATAGATGGTACTGTTAACTTTGAACTTTACTCAATGCAATATCCCCCAAATAATGTTTTTTTTTTATAAGAGCAAACACTTGTAAACATTTGAAATGGTAAAACAGACTGCTTTTACACTGACATTGAGATAAAACGACTTCTAGAGCTCCTCTGTCAGGCCATTGTGGTATCCTCTGGTGATCTGCTGATGAAATCAAAACACATCCCTTTTTTCTTATCTAGGAATAGGACTAGTGCTGTGTGTCTCTCTGCTGTGGCCTAACCAGCACACCTCTACGTATGGCACATCAACAAACAAATTGAATGATTGTCTCTGACTTGGCCCAGTACTCACATACATACAAACATTAAACAAAGACCTTCTTTTTCTTTTAAAACAGTTCTTCTTTGTTTTGTTTTAGCTTTTTTTTTCTTTTTCTTTTTTTGTATTTCCGTCCATTATTTTCACTTTTACAGACAATATGGAGAAAAACAAATATTTTCTCAGGTTTTGGATCATTCAAAAAATTTACCCCCAAAAAACATCCACTTTGAAATGTTATCATGACAAGATGACGTGAATTATACAGTTATTGTTGCTGTTGCTGTTGTTGTTGTTGTTTTCATAGTTGCAGTTTCACCATTCAAGCCATTGTTCGTAGGCCTTTGCATTGTCAAAACACATCCAGTATTCCAGTTACAAAACGAGTGGTTCCCTTCAAATACCACTGCGATTCATTTAAGAGAAAACAAAAGATACATTCCAAACCATGGCCAGCGGGAGCTCCTCCAAACACTGATTTAAAAGTAAAGCTTTAATCCCCCCCCCCCCCCCCCCCTCCCCATTAAGAGGAAAAACGGCACTCGATGCAAAAGAAATGAACATTTAAATTAGAACGTCTTTGGTGGTCGGGGGGTTCGCGCGGTCACAGTTTGGAGCGAGCCAGGAGTGACTTGCTCAGGTCCTTGGCCTCCCCCGCCGTGCGCACGCGCTCGTAGCCCAACACCGACATGGCGTGGTGGCAGTAGTCCTCCACCTGCTTGATCTGCTGGATGCTGAGCACCGTCCTCCAGGCGCTGGCGGCCTGCGTGGCGTTCCGGGACGACACGATGAACGGCTTGGAGGACGAGCTGGAGCCGCTGGTCATGTTCAGGGCGAACGTCTCGATGTCGTGGTTGCCGGTGAGGTTGGCGAAGCGGTAGATGCTCCGCAGGATCCTCACGGGGTTCTCCACCAGGTCTTCGTAGCGCACCGCCATGTACTTCCCCTTCAGCCAGCCGGGCGGGTTCAGTGCCGTCCGCAGTGTCCTGGAGGTGCGGTCGCAGATCACCTCCATGGCGCCGATGGAGTGGTAGTCGGCGCCGTCCTTCTTGTTGGCCTTGTGGCCCGGGTCCACGAAGGGGATCCGCCTCAGCTTGGGGTCCCTGCTCCGCACCACCTGCAGGTTCTCCCTGATCAGGCCGTGCCGGGACTTGATCCGGGAGTTGGCCACGGCGCGCGGGTCCCTGACCAGGTGGATCACCTTCAGGTCCAGGGAGGGGTCCTCCATCAGCGGCGCCAGCACGTTAACGTCCAGGATGCGCACCCCTTTGATGACGATGGTGCTGTACTTGAGGCACTCCTCCTCCAAGAGTCTAAGGCTTTGGGGGGGGCACTTTTTACACACCTTGTCGTCCACCATGCCCACCGCCTCCTTCCTGTACGCCGAGCAGAGGGGGTAGGAGCACACCACTTTGTTCAGCGTGGCCCCGAAGAGTCCCAGGGAGGTGAAGTTCTTCCCCCCGGGGCTGTTGTACAGCTGGAACACGGAGAGGTCGCAGCGGTACAGGGAGCTGAGCATGTCCCTGGCCGCCCCCTGCAAAGAGACCGCGTCGCCCGGGTACAGCTTCTGCCAGATGTGCCACATCGGCTCGTATAAGAAAAACACTTCAGGGTTTTGGTTGAACAGCTCCCCGAAGAAGGAGGAGCCCGACCTCCAGGTGGTCAGAACGTAGACAAGCTGTCTCTTTTTCGCCAGAGAGGGTCTGTACAGGAAGCGGATGTCAGATCTGCTCTGATAAGTGGTGCTCCTCATCTGATGGTTACACTGTTGGGGTTCCTTAGTCCATTTGTAGTTGGCCAAGTTCAGCATAGTGAGGACCAGCAGTAAGAAATAGGCCATAAATAACACAATCCTCTTTCTGCGTAGCACTTTCATCACGATTCCAGGCTGTGCTATTATCTGGGTATGGTTCCTGTAGGTTTTGAGCTTTCTCCCATAGCCAGCATCCTTCTCCCAAGGCGCTGTCAACTTCAGTTGTTGATGATATTGTTTTCCTCTCATCTGTAACCTAGGAGAGCGTCTCTCGCCACTTGGCGAAGGCTCCTTAACATCTACAGTGTACAAACACGGGGCGTGCGGGGATTATAACGTGCGGAGGAATTACACCCAAATCGAATATCAACTGATTATTAGATCATATAGTCACCACACCAATTAGATATCGCACTCGAAATCCAAAGCACGATAGCAGCCCCGTATTCACTGCACTGCGCAATGATCTCCGCGCGAAAGAGAAATGCGATGGATATAATGTAAGTTGTCCATTACGAATACCACACTGTTATTACGGCCGGTCTAGCAGACATAATAACGGAGTATAGCCTTCATCGAAATAATAGACGCCCTGTTTTACCACGTTCAGCTGGGGCATCTCTGCGCAGTTATCATCTGATGCATCCTTTTATACAATGCTGCATATAAATAGTATCCAGCATTTTGCAGACGCTGAAATCGTGACCAGTCCGCGCGCCACCGGCTATATGACTCAAATAATTAAAATCATCATTATAAAATAATACATGGTCAGTATCCAGAGTTGCGGTCTTTGGCCAAATATGTTCTCTCCCCCCGTTCTTGGATGTTCTGCGTGTCCAACTAATACAAACTGGACTGATTCAATCACAATACGAGGAGAAACACCCTCCTTCCGACGGATGCTATAGGCCACCGGAGAGGCTACGCGCGTCGATGAGTCACGCCATTGGCTCCGTGGTCCATCCGTCTTTTTGCATACATCAGTTCTAACTCTCCGGAGCGCAGCAATGGTAGACAGTGGGGAGTGGGAGTGATGCTGTTGTTATGGTAGAGACGCTACATTGTATCATACGTCATTTGGACCAGAGTTGGGCTTATTATTAGTGCTCTCTCTATCTGCCGCGTCTCTCTGAGTGCTTCCCTCAGGCTCAGACTGATATAACACACATATAGGATATAGCTCCCACACAGCAGTTTATGTTCATTTGTAGGCTTTTAGTATATATTCCCGGCAAAAGCCAATTCCCATGCTAATAAATGCTGACATCGATGGGGCATTTATTTGCTCCCTTCATAGGCTTGGATACGGCTGCGAGGAGTGAAATCGATACCTCCCCATTAAAGACATTTGTTTTCCCCTCCCCACAGCCTTAAGAGGATACCTCAGATCTATAAGAAAGAAAAAAAACATCTCACCAATTGGATGCTCTGAAAGGGTTCCCAGTCAAACGCGGATCAGTATTTTATGGTAACCGACAAACCCCTCCGCTCAATTGGAATCGGCGGCTAATCTGACATTTGACAGCTGTTCTCCAGGACTTTACACATGCCTGGGCTAATAAACCCATATGTTTCAGTGGAAAGTAAATCACACGCTCGGCAGCCGCAAAACCATGGCCCTCAGATGTTTGCCAGTCCATCGTTGGATTATAGCCTCAAAGCCAGAGAGAATGAGGCAGGCACTTCTTATAGGCTTTATTGTTGTTATCCCATACGGCTTAGGTTTGCATTGTCAGATGATAGCCGTGTACAGTTAATAATTACAATTGTAATGCTCTTAAAGAAAAACGAGCCTATGGAGTACTTGAATGGTGTTGATCCTAATAACCCTTGTTATAGGCCGCTTGGTGTTCTAATGGATACATGCTCGCAATATAACTTTGCAGAGACTGCCATCTGCTGGAGTTTAATTTCTGCACTGAAAGTCACCTAGATAATGTATCCAATAGGGCTCTCTCTCTCTCTCTCTCTCTCTCTCTCTCTCTCTCTCTCTCTCTCTCTCTCTCTCTCTCTCTCTCTCTCTCTCTCTCTCTCTCTCTCTCTCTCTCTCTCTCTTCACACATCACATATACTACACCCCCCCTCTTATCTCTCTCCCTCTCTGTCTGTGTGTGTGTGTCTCTCTCTCTCCCTCTGTCTGTCTGTCTCTCTGTCTGTGTGTGTCTCTCTCCCTCTTTCTCTCTCTGTCTGTGTGTGTGTGTGTGTGTGTGTGTGTATGTGTGTGTGTGTGTGTGTGTGTGTGTGTGTGTGTGTGTGTGTGTGTGTGTGTGTCTGTGTCACATCTACACACCGTCTCTCTCTCAATTCATTTCAAAGGGGCTTTATTGACATGGGGAACATACGTTGACATTGCCAAAGCCAGTGTTAAAACAATGAAAAACAATCAAACAATCTCTCTCTCTATCTCTCTTCACATCTACACCCCCTCTCTCTCTCCCTGTCTGTCTGTCTGTCTGTCTGTCTGTCTGTCTGTCTGTCTGTCTGTCTGTCTGTCTGTCTGTCTGTCTGTCTGTCTGTCTGTCTGTCTGTCTGTCTGTCTGTCTGTGTGTGTGTGTGTGTGTGTGTGTGTGTGTGTGTGTGTGTGTGTGTGTGTCTCTCTCTCTCTCTCTCTCTCTCTCTCTCTCTCTCTCTCTCTCTCTCTCTCTCTCTCTCTCTCTCTCTCTCTCTCTCTCTCTCTTCAGATGAACATCTAAATAAATAATATCTAAATAAAAGGCAACAATTTGTGATGATGAGAGATTATACATCTGAATGTTTGGAGATTGCTTGTGGTGTCCCCCAGGGGTCAGTGTTGGGTCCAAAATGTTTCATCTTGTACATAAACGATTATGTAAAGTATCTATATTTAAATCATGTATTTTATTTGCGGATGACACTAATCTGTTTTGTTCTGGTGAGAATATTCAGCAGCTTTTAGAGGTTGTCACATCTGAAATGAAGAAAAAAAATGGTTTGATAGAAACAAATTATCATTGAATTTGAGCAAAACAAAAATTATGTTATTTGGAAACTGTAGATTAAATACAGTACAAGTTAAAATAAATGATGTGATTATTGAAAGAGTTTATGAAACCTCACATAAAACATGTCCAAACTAAACTGTCAAGAAGCATTTCAGTCATGAGTAAAGTAAAGCACATTCTGGTTTCTGGATAAAAAAAATCAATATACATTCTCTACTGTTCACTAGTTTTACTGCGCTGAAGTCTGGGGAAACACTTATAATTCTACACTACAACCACTTTTTATACTCCAAAAAAGGGCCATAAGGATAGTTCACATTGCAGGTTATCGTGATCACATGATAGTACTTTATCATGGTCTGATCACATAAACAAAACTGTTTTTAAAATGGGTATGCTGTTGCTACTGCCAGGAAATGTGCACCATTCCGTCCATTTGCATTGTTTAATCAGATTGTTTGTGCTTTGGTTTTGTGCCACTTGGATTACTGTTCTGTAGTGTGGGCTTCTGCTTCAAAACAGTTGCTGAATAAATAGGTTACAAGTGGTACAAAATAAGGCAGCAAGACTCGTTCTTGGTTGTTCATATAGGACTAGTGTTGTTCAAATGCATGAACGTCTTAGTTGGCGGAGTGTTGAGAAAAGACTTTCTGCCAACTTATTAATTTGTAGTGCTGTCAGGCGATTAAAAAAATGTATCTAATTAATTACAGGATTTGTAATTAATTAATCGAATTAATTGCATTTTAATCGCATAACCATTTTATGCCTGATATTCTATATCATATTTCAAATTGCATGGAAGAATTCAGTACTGTATCTACAAAACCTTCTGTTTAATCATCTTCCATCTATTAATTTGCTTAGATTTTTCAGGTCTGGTCAATTTGAGCATAGTGTTATTCACAGTCAAAGATAATTTTTTTTTTTTTAATTGATATTCTCATTTGGTTCATTACAATTTACTCAAGCCTAGTAACAGACACAGTATTTCTGACACTGGGAATACATTCCCTGAGATCCATAGATGTCCCTAGAATCAGATACCAAGAACATGCAAATGGACCATATAAAAAAAAGTCTGTAAATGTGTATTCTACGTTCTTATGGAATGAATGAGATTAAAAAAAAATTATTTAAAATAATATATAGATATATATATATATATATATATCTTTTTGTAATACATTTTTAGTTAATTTTCATTACGCGATAATTTGCTGTGTAATTAATTAATCTAATTAACGCGATAAACTGACAGCGCTATTAATTTGTTTTCATTAGTTGAGCTTATAGGACTAGATATTACAATCCCTTAGATAATCAGCACTTTTTTGAATGGGGTAGTGGTAAAAGCTTCACTGGGGTCTTCAGGTGGGCACCCTCCTTCATTGGTGTTTCGTTGACAGGCCCACGACACCTCCGAAGGGCTCAACGGCAACACCTGGCGTCCCAGGTGTGCCCCCCTCTGCTTTTACCCCTCGATGGTCATTTTGCAGCTCCAAAGAAGGTTGCAAGTGACTTGGTTCCAAGTTCTCTGATGTGCTTGAATTACTTTCAGCCAGGGTACTGATGCTCGGTGGACTGTGGGTTAAATCCTGCCGCTGAGCTTCAGTCGCCTGACTTGACCTTTCTCTCAGAAGATAATGGTCAATGCGAGATCCCGGCCTCACTTTCTTCAAGCACTTCATCCGGCATTGATGTATTCGTAGGCCTCTGATGGATGTTACCTTGGACCAGCCACAGCTACATACTCTGTGCTCCTGTCCTTCAGTTGATGTGCCGATTATCTGGTTCGTCGTCGTTCCAGGGTCAGTTATCGGGTGGTCAGCCGATGAGTCATCTTCCGCCCCCGCTCTCGCAGACTCTAGGGGTGTTTTTCTCTTTAGACTTTTCGTAGCAATGAGGGGTGGCTTTTGTGCGACGGAGCCTGCCATCATGGATAGCTAGTCCATGACAGCCCCGTTGGGGTCTTTCCTTCCTGTCAGCTGTCTTTCCAAGCCGTCACATGGTCTTTCCCTTGTTGTCAGCTGCACTTTCACAGCAGTCACTGGATTTCTCCAGTTTATCAGTTGAGTTTATAGGACTAGATATTACAATCCCTTAGATAATCAGCACTTTTTTGAATGGGGTAGTGGTAAAAGCTTCACTAATAATAATGTCATCACAACCCACAGTCCTAAATATATCACGGATAAAAAAATTTACAGCTCAAATGTGCACATGCATTTTACCAGAGGGGCAAGTAGAGGGCAGATTATTCTACCCCATGCAAATACTAACAGTATGCAAAGAACAGTTTTATATAGGGCTATCAGGGCATGGAATTATCTTCCAAGTGACATACGTGACATAAGAGGTGTAGCAAGCTTCAAAATTAAATTAAAATCTTACATGTGAGCCAATATTGATAATGTTGAGTAATGCAATATGTTACCTTTGATTTGTATATATTTAGATATAATTTGTTTGTGTGTTAATGTTGTTGTATTTCCTCGGTTGGTACGTCTTGCTATGTTGTGTTTCCTTGGTTGGTACGTCTTGCTATGTTTTAATTGTATTATGTTTTAATTGCAATGTACACTAGTATATGTTGTAATGTTTTTGTGAGGTTCGCCTTTCCCTTGACCTTTAATTCCCTGTCTCCTCACCTCACTAGCCCCCACCCTCGCGTTCGTTTACTCTCGTTTGCTCTTCAGCAGCCACACCCTTGGACTACCTGTCATTATGTGTTTGATTGGTCTGGTGCCGAACACACACTTCTAGTTCGAGTATCAATTACCATCACGCACCTGATGTGTATTCTAATTAGCACCCCTGTGGGCTTTAAGTACCTCGCTCTTCCCCTCAGTCCTGGTCGGGTCGTTCCGTATCATATCTCTATCACCAAGACACCTACGGGAGGTTCTCTGTCTGTAGGCTCCTACGGGAGTTTCTGTTTCTGTCTTTATGCTGTTTTCATCTCCGGCGTGAGATGCGCTCAAGCCTTCGCCTCCTGTCGCCGTTTGCCTGGAGGGAGACACTGAACTGCGCTCTCTAATCCTCTACGGGAGGTATTCCAGTGTTCCACTCCAGACCTCCGAGCCAGACGCGCTCTTCACTCCAGACGCGCATCCAGACGCGCATCCAGACCTCCGAGCCAGTTGCGCTCTCCGTACCGGCGTGTACTCCAAGCAGACGCGCACCACTCAGACCTCCGCGCCAGATGCGCTCTCCGTACCGGCGCGTGATCCAAGCAGACGCGCACCACTCAGACCTCCGCGCCAGATGCGCTCTCCTCCAGACGTCTAGCCTGCGCCCTCCTACTCCTCCCTGTAAGCAGCTCCAGCCCTCGCCCTGTTCCAAGGCCTTACCCTGTTTTCTCTATCCCTGTCCCTGTTTTCCCCTCTCTAGTCCTCCTTGTCCTCCCTGTCCAGTCCTTCTAGTCCTCCTAGTCCTCCTTGTCCAGTCCTCCTAGTCCTCCCTGTCCAGTCCTTCTAGTCCTCCTAGTCCTCCCTGTCCAGTCCTTCTAGTCCTCCTAGTCCTCCCTGTCCCCAGCCCGCCTCCGCGGGCCTCTGTCCCTGTTTCCCCTCTCTAGTCCTCCTAGTCCTCCCTGTCCAGTCCTTCTAGTCCTCCTAGTCCTCCTTGTCCAGTCCTCCTAGTCCTCCCTGTCCAGTCCTCCTAGTCCTCCCTGTTCCTGCCTTGTCCCTTGCCCTGGCCCAGTCCGTTAGCCTTCCCTTAGCCTTCCCCTTAGCCAGCTCGCCTCTTAAAGGCACTGTGCCTATTTTCCCAAGTTCATGTTTTCCTGTAATTTGTGTTCTCCCTTAAAGGGACAGTGCCGTTTTCTGTTGTTTTCAATAAATGCCCAGTTCTTGGCTTACTCTCATACCTGTCTTGTGTTGTGCGATTGGGGTCGGTTACAAACCATAACAGTACGACCCGACCAGTCGACGACCCCAGCCAGCACAGACGGTGTATGTTGAGTTTGCCTTTTTTTTTTGTTCCCTCTAGTTCCCCTGTTAGTTCCCCTGTTGACTCCTCTGTTTAGCCTGTTAGTCTCCCCTGTTAGCTTCCCTGTTAGCTTCCCTGTTAGCTCCCCTGTTAGCCCTGTTAGCTTCCCTGTTAGCCCTGTTAGCTCCCCTGTTAGCTTGTTAGTCTCCCCTGTTAGCTCCCCTGTTTAGCCTGTTAGTCTTTCCTGTTAGCCCTGTTAGCTTCCCTGTTAGCCCTGTTAGCTCCCCTGTTAGCTTGTTAGTCTCCCCTGTTAGCTCCCCTGTTTGCTTCCCTGTTAGCCTCGTTAGCTCCCCTGCAGCTTGTTAGGCCTCTACTACCAGCATGGCCCCAGTCTGCTAGCTTAGCCCCGGCTGCTAGCACAGCCTCTATGTTAATGCAGCCTTGCTGCTGGCATAGGCCCTGTAGCTAGCCATGCCCAGGCAGCTAACCCAGTCCCTCTGCATGGCCCCAGTCTGCTAGCTTAGCCCCGGCTGTTAGCACAGCCTCTATGTTAATGCAGCCCTTGCAGCTAGCATAGGCCCTGTAGCTAGCCATGCCCAGGCAGCTAACCCGGTCCCTCTGCATGGCCTCCACTTTTTGTGTAGTTTTCCCACTGCTAGGACTGCCCTTTCAGCTAGCAAGGTCAGTTTTCCCACTGCTAGGACTGCCCTTTCAGCTAGCAAGGTCAGTTTTTTCCCACTGCTAGGACTGCCCTTTCAGCTAGCAAGGTCAGTTTTCTCCCACTGCTAGGACTGCCCTTTCAGCTAGCAAGGTCAGTTTTCCCACTGTTAGGACTGCCCTTTCAGCTAGCAAGGTCAGTTTTCTCCCACTGCTAGGACTGCCCCTTCAGCTAGCAAGGTCAGTTTGCCCCACTGCTAGGACTGCCCCTTCAGCTAGCAAGGTCAGTTTTCTCCCACTGCTAGGACTGCCCCTTCAGCTAGCAAGGTCAGTTTTCTCCCACTGCTAGGACTGCCCCTTCAGCTAGCAAGGTCAGTTTGCTCCCACTGCTAGGACTGCCCCTTCAGCTAGCAAGGTCAGTTTCCCCACTGCTAGGACAGCCCCTTCCCTGTTCCCCTCTCCTGTGCCCCTGTTCCAGCCCTGTCTGCTAGCCTAGCTCCGGCAGCTAGCGCAGCCTCTTTGTTAACGTAGCAGTACAGCTAGCATAGGCCCTGTAGCTATCAGTGCCCTGGCAGCTGCCCTTTCCCTCTGCTAGCCCCTTCCCGGTGCTCCTCTAGTTACCCTTCGGCTACCCTAGTTACCCCTCTGCTACCCTGGTTGCCCCTCAGCTACCCTGTTCCTTTGCTAGCCCCACTTTTGTTGTAGCTTCCCCTGCTAGCATGGCCCGGTACTTTTTGTTTGTTGCCTTGTTTTGTCCCCTGCCACTCTGTCTGTATTTTTGGGTCGCCCGGTGGCTCCCGTGGAGGGGGGAGTACTGTGAGGTTCGCCTTTCCCTTGACCTTTAATTCCCTGTCTCCTCACCTCACTAGCCCCCACCCTCGCGTTCGTTTACTCTCGTTTGCTCTTCAGCAGCCACACCCTTGGACTACCTGTCATTATGTGTTTGATTGGTCTGGTGCCGAACACACACTTCTAGTTCGAGTATCAATTACCATCACGCACCTGATGTGTATTCTAATTAGCACCCCTGTAGGCTTTAAGTACCTCGCTCTTCCCCTCAGTCCTGGTCGGGTCGTTCCGTATCATATCTCTATCACCAAGACACCTACGGGAGGTTCTCTGTCTGTAGGCTCCTACGGGAGTTTCTGTTTCTGTCTTTATGCTGTTTTCATCTCCGGCGTGAGATGCGCTCAAGCCTTCGCCTCCTGTCGCCGTTTGCCTGGAGGGAGACACTGAACTGCGCTCTCTAATCCTCTACGGGAGGTATTCCAGTGTTCCACTCCAGACCTCCGAGCCAGACGCGCTCTTCACTCCAGACGCGCATCCAGACGCGCATCCAGACCTCCGAGCCAGACGCGCTCTTCACTCCAGACGCGCATCCAGACGCGCATCCAGACCTCTGAGCCAGACGCGCTCTTCACTCCAGACGCGCATCCAGACGCGCATCCAGACCTCCGAGCCAGACGCGCTCTTCACTCCAGACGCGCATCCAGACGCGCATCCAGACCTCCGAGCCAGACACGCTCCTCACTCCAGACGCGCATCCAGACGCGCATCCAGACCTCCGAGCCAGACGCGCTCTTCACTCCAGACGCGCATCCAGACGCGCATCCAGACCTCCGAGCCAGACGCGCTCTTCACTCCAGACGCGCATCCAGACGCGCATCCAGACCTCCGAGCCAGACGCGCTCTTCACTCCAGACGCGCATCCAGACGCGCATCCAGACCTCCGAGCCAGATGCGCTCTCCGTACCGGCGCGTACTCCAAGCAGACGCGCACCACTCAGACCTCCGCGCCAGTTGCGCTCTCCGTACCGGCGCGTACTCCAAGCAGACGCGCACCACTCAGACCTCCGCGCCAGATGCGCTCTCCGCGCCAGATGCGCTCTCCGTACCGGCGCGTACTCCAAGCAGACGCGCACCACTCAGACCTCCGCGCCAGATGCGCTCTCCGTACCGGCGCGTACTCCAAGCAGACGCGCACCACTCAGACCTCCGCGCCAGATGCGCTCTCCGCGCCAGATGCGCTCTCCTCCAGACGTCTAGCCTGTGCCCTCCTACTCCTCCCTGTAAGCAGCTCCAGCCCTCGCCCTGTTCCAAGGCCTTACCCTGTTTTCTCTATCCCTGTCCCTGTTTTCCCCTCTCTAGTCCTCCTTGTCCTCCCTGTCCAGTCCTTCTAGTCCTCCTAGTCCTCCTTGTCCAGTCCTCCTAGTCCTCCCTGTCCAGTCCTTCTAGTCCTCCTAGTCCTCCCTGTCCAGTCCTTCTAGTCCTCCTAGTCCTCCCTGTCCCCAGCCCGCCTCCGCGGGCCTCTGTCCCTGTTTCCCCTCTCTAGTCCTCCTAGTCCTCCCTGTCCAGTCCTTCTAGTCCTCCTAGTCCTCCTTGTCCAGTCCTCCTAGTCCTCCCTGTCCAGTCCTCCTAGTCCTCCCTGTTCCTGCCTTGTCCCTTGCCCTGGCCCAGTCCGTTAGCCTTCCCTTAGCCTTCCCCTTAGCCAGCTCGCCTCTTAAAGGCACTGTGCCTATTTTCCCAAGTTCATGTTTTCCTGTAATTTGTGTTCTCCCTTAAAGGGACAGTGCCGTTTTCTGTTGTTTTCAATAAATGCCCAGTTCTTGGCTTACTCTCATACCTGTCTTGTGTTGTGCGATTGGGGTCGGTTACAAACCATAACAGTTTTAAACTTGTCTCGGACCCCAGGAAGACTAGTTGACGTCTTGGCGTCCTTTGCTAATAAACATATAAACAAAACACAAACATATTATTTTTAAAGTCAAAAACATTAATTAACAGTCTGAATGTGGTGCTAAAGCAATGTCAAAATATGAGCCAATTCAAACAGAATTATAAGGAAATTATGTTCACGAGGTACAGGGATGAGGAAGGGATTTGACATTCACGGGTGTTTACATTTTTATTTTATTTCTTTCATGTTTTATTTTACATATATACTTTTTGTTTTGCATATATATATATTTGTTTTGTAAGATTTTAAATTAGTACACTCATTTGAGTAGTGGAAAAGGGGTAGGATTAAATAAGTGTATACTTCTTCCTACTCCTTTTCGAACATGCACATTTAGTTATGTTTTGCTTTTGTTTATTTTAATTGAATTTTTTCATTTAATTTCTTGAGATCAATGATTTGTTTTGATTTTATATTGTTATTTATTTACATTTATTACATTAAAAAAAAGCCCTGATTGATTGATTGAATTCAATTGATTGAAAACTTGATTAACAGATTGCAGAATGGGTACAATACAGTACAGCTCAATACACACAATTGTTAAGGGGATGCAGACCAGAGAAAGACTTTCGTCTTGTTTACATCAGGGTCCCCCATTTTCAATTCATCGTAACATTTATGACATACATGACATACAGATAAACAGTACTGTTACATCCAGACATTTATGACATGCAAGATATACAAATATACAGTACTGTGAGACAGAGTTTCTAAAAGAGAGTATACATTTGAGGGGGAAGAAACTGTGCATTGGAGGGGGTTGGGGGGGGGGGGGGGGCGGTTTGGATGTTTACAGGGGCCAGTTTCGAATTGCAGCCTCCCATAGGTGCTCTTTGAGAGCGGTTTTGAAGGTGTAGGGATTCGAAAAATTTTACGGCTGTGGGTAGGGCGTTCCACATTGATGTGGCATAATTGCTAATCGTATTTAGTCCCTTGTTTGAGCCGAATCTGGGTTGAACATGATTTGTGGAACTCCCTCTGGTGTTGTGTTCATGGTATTCACTGACCTTTGGGAAGTATTTCGACATGTACATGGGTACCTTAGTGGTGTAGTGTATCTTGTAGACCAGGCCCATTGCAAATTGCTGTACTCTGTCATCTACTCTAAGCCATCCTAGGTTGTCAAAATGGGCAGGGGTGAGGTGGGTTTTAGGAGTAAGGTCAAAGTCTGACCAGTTTGTTTTGTGATCTTGTTTTTAGTGCCTTTGAGGTGCTTTGGTACCATGAGGTGCAAGCATAGTCATAGTACCCTTGAATGAGTGCTCCTGTTAGAGTATTCAGTGTATTCTTGTTTACCAGAGAGGAGATCCGGTACAAGAATCTTGCTCGTTGGTTGACTTTTTTTTATTACATTGGTTGCCATTTTGTCACAGGAAAGATTTGCCTCTAGGATGGAACCCAGGTATGTAATTTTATCTTTCCTTTTTTTTTTATCTACTTTTTCTCCCATCCCAATTTCGTATTGTCCAATTATACCCTCCCCTGTCTCGAACGTTGTTAGGCCATGCCTCCCACAAGCCGGCTGCAATGTGGACGAAGCCTTGCATCACGTGTCCCCTCCGGTACTCGACGAGGCAGCCGTCGCATCTTTTCACCTGCACAGCGCAATCTCTCAGCGGCGAGGGTCTGCGTGGGAGGGACACGCCGCCCTCGTCGCTTCCTGATTCTACTGTGCAGGCGCACCAACCGACCTGTAGGAGTCGCTGTCCACAACGTCCGATCCCCACCCACCAGCTTCCCACCCCCTAATACTGCCAATTGTATTAGTATGAACGACAAGCCAAGCTGGTAGCAACGCCGAGAGCTGGGCTCGAACTCAGCATCTCCTGTGTTGGTGGCGAGCGCCTTGCCCACTGCGCCATCTAGCCGCCCTTAATTTTATCTTTCCTTGTGACAATATTGTCACCCACTGTGTTGTGGTCTTGCTGAGTTTGTTATTTGATCTGAAGAGAATGGACTCTGTTTTACCCAGGTGTAATGATAGTTTGTTATCAGCGAGCCATGTGCAGATTCTGCCGAGTTCAGAGCTGAGGGCTTTTTCAACCTGCAACTTGTTCCTGTCAGAGACCAGCAGGACTGAGTCGTCCGCGAACAGGAACAAGTTGCAGTCACAAGCTGACGACATGTCATTTGCATAAATTAGGAACAGTAACGGTCCTAGTATGCTTCCTTGTGGAACATCACAGCTCACTGGGAGGGGGGGATAGTGTACCGTTTACCTCCACCATCTGTTCTCTCCCCTCCAGGTATCCAGCTAACTGATAAACTATCAAAACCAATTGTTTTTAGCTTGTCAATCAGAATGGATTGATTGAAATAGAGAAGGCATGTGTCAGTGGAGTGGGATGTTCTGAAGCCAGATTGGAATTCGTAGATTAGATTTTTTTCACGAGGTACGACCTGTTCCTAGACTATTTTTTCCATGACTTTTGAGATGGAGGTAAGAATAGAAACAGGGCGGTAGTTGCCTGGGTCTAATTTGCTGCCTTTTTTGTGCAGGGGGGTCACTCTCACAATTTTTAAGTCTTTGGGGACATGTCCCTGTTTTATGGAGAGGTTTATTATGTGTGTGATGACTGGGGTGATGGCGGCTGCTGAGTCTATGAGGAATTTGGAGGGGATATTGTCATGGCCAGTGGCCTTGTTAGGTTGGAGGGCGCTCAGTTTTTTTAGTACAGTACCTCAACTGTTGTTACCATTTCAAGTTTGAAGTCGTATTTGCGGACCCCTAGGTTTTTGTAGTAGGCTAGGATGTGTTCTATACCCCAAAATGCCCTGAGTGGGAAGGTAGTTTATTAACCAGTGTTGTGGTCTTTATGTTTATGTTTGTAAATCTGGTTTTTAGTTTTTTGCTGCAGCCTAGTTGGTTGTTGAGTAATTTCCAGTTCTGGGCCCTGTCCTCTTTAAGATCTACATCAATTATATTGTTTCTTCTTTGTTCGGTTGTCAGGCTCATTAGTATGCAGATGATACAATTGTGTACCGTACTGTATTGCTGATTCTATGCAACTGATCACTGAGAAGTTGCCGCTTTCTCATGCTTAGCATGAGTGCTTAATGCTAAGACTACATTTATGTTGTTTTCTAGAGACAAATATATTGACTATGATAATGTGCAGATATCTACTGTAAGTGGCTCTTGTATAGAGTCGTTGAATATAAATATATTGGCCTGTGGCTCGACGAGAAATTTACATTTAAGTTCCATTTGGATAATCTTGCCTCCAAGCTGCGGCAGGAAATTGTTTTCCTGTACAGAAACAGATCCAGCTTTCATCTGATTAGTAGAAAAATAATGTTGCAGTTTGTAACAGTTTTGGACGATGGTGATGTAATTTAAACCTCTGGACTTTGTTTATCACTCAGCTCTTAGATTTATGACTAGTGACAGATATGATATCACCATTGTGTCCTGTATGTTATGGTTTGAAACCGACCCCAATAGCACAACACAAGACAGGTATGAGAGTTAGCCAAAAACAGGGCATTATTTATTTAATACAAAAAAGCGGCACTCAGCCTTTAAGGGGGTAAAAACATAAACCGTCCATGAACACAAAAAAGGCGGCACTGTGCCTTTAACGGGCGAACAGGCTGGGAAAAAGTAACGGGATCTTCTTCGTCCCTACAACCGAGTAGGGCTCTGTGGCTCGGCTCTGCCAAGGAATCCTCCTCCTCCAGACCAGACGCTGCCCACGGGCAACGCAGCACACAGGGGGTCCGAGGGGAACGGGATGAGAACACGCCGTCCTCCCGTAGAGTAATAGGGAGCGATGGCGAGCCTCACCCCAGGAACGGGGATCACGAAGAGGGAGCTGGGAAGTAGCCGGCTTGACGTCTGGAGTGGGAACACTGGAATCCTCCCGTAGAGTATTAGAGAGCGAAGGTGGTGTCCCACTCCAGGCAAACGGCAACAAGTGGTGATGGCTGGCATGTCGTCTCACGCCGGAGACGCGGCAGGTGATGGTATCAACAAGAACGACCCGACAAGGAGTGGAGGGGAGTCTGCGATACAAGTACTCTCCCGAGCTGATCGCAAACTCCCAACAGGTGCGTGAAGGTGAAAACGGCACGCCCCCTCGTTAGGCTACATGCAGGATTCCTCACAGTACCTCCCCCTCCACGGGAGCCACCCGGCGACCAGCCAGGCCCGCAGGGGGGGGAATGCAGGGGGGAAAAAATCTCAGAAAGGCACCAGGGAACAGGCCCTGCCAGCTGAAAGACAGTCCAAGCTGTGGGGAGGCTACACATGGGGTTAGCTTGCAGGGGCTGTCTCACATACACTGTCTGTGCCGGCTGGGGTCGTCGACGGGTCGGGTCGTCCTGTTATGGTTTGAAACCGACCCCAATAACACAACACAAGACAGGTATGAGAGTTAGCCAAAAACAGGGCATTATTTATTTAATACAAAAAAGCGGCACTCAGCCTTTAAGGGGGTAAAAACATAAACCGTCCATGAACACAAAAAAGGCGGCACTGTGCCTTTTAACAGGCGAACAGGCTGGGAAAAAGTAACAGGATCTTCTTCGTCCCTACAACCGAGTAGGGCTCTGTGGCTCGGCTCTGCCAAGGAATCCTCCTCCTCCAGACCAGACGCTGCCCACGGGCAACGCAGCACACAGGG
The DNA here is from genome assembly GCF_963971535.1 of Notolepis coatsorum. NCBI lineage: Eukaryota > Metazoa > Chordata > Actinopteri > Aulopiformes > Paralepididae > Notolepis > Notolepis coatsorum. Next base: position 45,183,075 of record NC_140176.1, on the reverse strand, counting down.
GGTCCGAGGGGAACGGGATGAGAACACGGCCATCCTCCCGTGGAGTAATAGGGAGCGATGGCGAGCCTCACCCCAGGAACGGGGATCACGAAGAGGGAGCTGGGAAGTAGCCGGCTTGACGTCTGGAGTGGGAACACTGGAATCCTCCCGTAGAGTATTAGAGAGCGAAGGTGGTGTCCCACTCCAGGCAAACGGCAACAGGTGGTGATGGCTGGCATGTCGTCTCACGCCGGAGACGCGGCAGGTGATGGTATCAACAAGAACGACCCGACAAGGAGTGGAGGGGAGTCTGCGATACAAGTACTCTCCCGAGCTGATCGCAAACTCCCAACAGGTGCGTGAAGGTGAAAACGGCACGCCCCCTCGTTAGGCTGCGTGCAGGATTCCTCACACTGTATGTATGATAGGGTGAGTTGGCCTTCTCTTGCAGAAAGGCACAACAAACACTGGTACAAGATTGTTTATTGTCACATCATGCACAGTTAAACAGACAGTTTGCTGTACAATGAAAACTGTCTGCTTAACTGTGCACATGACAATAAACAATCTTGAATCTTGAATACGGGAGGGACCCTAAGAACCATCCTGTCTTTATAGATCTAGTCGAATAGGTTCAAACATTCCATTCCAACAGTGAATAGATATAAAGAGGTCACTTACCAACAATGGCTTTAGAAATAAACAAATAAACCTGGTCTAATGACTGGATGGTTCTTAGAGTTCAGTATGTTCTGGGCCCTCATTTATCAACGATTCTTAGAAAGTGTTCTATTTTCGTTCTTAAGCACAGAATTTAGAATGTGTGTACGCACAGACAAATCTGGATTTATCACACGTGCATACACGGGTCGTACGCACACTCCGTGTTGATAAATACAATTTGTTCTACGCTCCACGCTCGTGCACGATTTTAAGTATTTGCATATAGCACCACCCGTAATTAACCATATACGTTAATGGAACACCCCCATGAAATGTGGACAAGTGGACTAAGCCGAGCGAAGCGTGTTATGGGAGAAATACGCAACAGGCTGACAGACATGTACACGTACGGTGATGTCGGATATGATATATATTAACCATTGCTGCCTGGGCAGCGCAAACACTAATAAAGACTGGAATATAACTGCCTTTTCCCGTTTCGTTCGATTAATACCCAGGGATTAAAGTTCTCCTCAATTTTATTCCAAATCGTGATGGATTTTCCGTCAATTTTCTACCTGCATATGATTTGTAGAGGCATACAATCTATTTTGATGTCGGTATTAGGTAGCCTATATAAACAATAATACGAGAGCATGTACAAGAACAATGAATCTCACTGCCATGTATGATGTAGCCTACGCCATGTGTAGCCTGCCTAAATATGTGATCAATACAAACTTGAACTTGAATTCCATCATCATATTTATATGTTGTGTCTGTCCACTATGTTTGTTACTTTGTTATTCCCCCCCCCCCCCCTATCTATGTAAAGCGACCTTGGGTCTCTTGAAAGGCGCTATATAGAATGAAGCTATTATTATTATTATTATTTTTATTATTATTATTATTATTATTATTATTATTATTATTATTATTATTATTATTATTATTATTATTATTATTATTATCATCATGTCTGTGCGGGAGCTCACAAATAGACTGTTAGTCTCAGTGAAGTTTCAACGGAGGTCATCTATTCTAACCAACAAATTGAAGTAGAAAGCATTTCGTTGTGACCAATCTTATTTGGAAACATGACACACAAAATAATAGTATTTCGCTTTTTATTTGAAACAATATTTAATCGCGTTTGGAGGTGGGTGTTCTGCGTCTGCCCCCCGTGCCAAACAAGCAGGCCAACCTCTTGTTCGCGCGTGAGCACGTTATAATTACACTACTGTCGCTATTTTACAATTAACTATAATGAATTACGGTTCATACAGAACACGCACCAGTGTTGGAAGTAATGCACGGAAGCTTATTTCCGCGTTGCAATAATAATATTCTACCACCGGGCGCCAGGTACGCACGGTCGGAGCTGTGCGTAGATATACGCACAAAGTCAAGCACACGTTCAAATTGATAAGTCACACACTTTGCTTAGAAATTATCGTATGCACGGGTTACGCACATATCTGTGCATACGCACCATTGATAAATGAGGGCCATCTCCCTCACCCATCTTTCCTTCCGTATACCCTCACCCCTCACTAACCCACATAAACCCTCCCCCATCTTTCCATATGTCACAACACCCCTATTCATCGTGTTTTCCTGTGGCCCCCACCCCTTACTTATGTATAAAGATGTTCGAAGATCCGGTGGGGAGTCTCTCTTCCTGTGGTGTCCTATAGCTAAACGCCTCGATGAGAGTCATCCAGCCTAACTCTGACTATTTTGTATTGATACTTTGATTGATTTAATAAATCGTATTAACCAGGGTCTCTTTTGACTGAGTAAGTTATTAGCTTCGGCTATTTCCACCACACTGGGATATGGGTACATGGGTCTGATTCAGAGCTGTATGTACTACATTTAAATAGAGCTCATCTGGATGTAGTATAGCTCAAAAAAACATTCTATGAGCCAACAAAGTCGGTCACTATTCATTGTCAAATGGACCAACTCCAAAATGTGTCACTTGACGACATCACAAATCCAAGTCTTGATGCTCTAATTTCCAACTTTAGGGAGTTGTCTTTTGAGTTAGCTGTCGAAGATCATTGGAATAACACACTGTAAATTTACATTTTTGGGTGGATTTTCCCTTTACTATTAAACACGCTTTCTAGTTCCCTTCTCTCTCTCTCTCTCTCTCTCTCCCCCTCTCTCTCTCTCTCTCTCTCTCTCTCTCTCTCTCTCTCTCTCTCTCTCTCTCACACACACACATACATAGACTACATGTAATCATATCGTTTTAATTAACAGAAAAGTAGGCAGTGTATGTAAATAGTATACACTGCCTAGTTTGCTGTTCATTAAAACGATATGATTATATCCGTCGTTGCGACATACATGTTGAGGACAGCAAATGGGTACATCACTGCCTTGGCAGTGAAGCCTGCATACTGCGCACTGTCACTGCGCACATACCACCGAGGCAGAGATACAAATAGCCCGTCTTATGTAATTGTGAACAACCGGGCTGTTGCGTTCTATGGCTGTTGCGCGCGTGGTGCGGGATGATGAGCGAGCAGCTGGAGTCGGCACATGCGCAGTGGACTACTCAGCAGCAGCATCAGGACCAGATGACTCTCGAGAGCTTGCGATGCGAGAAAATGGTGCATGTAAACAGATCGAAGGAGATGGCCTTCTCTCGCTCCCTCAACGCGGGCGTGTCTATTAAACCCGAAGAATAGAACGCGGTTATAGAGAGAAGAACAGAAGGTTATAGACGAGTAAAAGAAAAAAGCACGGACCGCGGAGATGCGACTTCAATAACAGACTTCTTGACATTGGTTTTGTCTCCTATAATAACGCGGACGACGTAAGCTGCTGCGAGAAACAGATTTTCTTTTTAAACTGGTTTCCATATTCCATCCCCATATGACGGGCTTTCTT
>NC_140176.1:45125922-45179329 GCF_963971535.1 Notolepis coatsorum | reverse complement strand
AAGCACACGTTCAAATTGATAAGTCACACACTTTGCTTAGAAATGATCGTACGCACGGGTTACGCACATATCTGTGCATACGCACCATTGATAAATGAGGGCCATCTCCCTCACCCATCTTTCCTTCCGTATACCCTCACCCCTCACTAACCCACATAAACCCTCCCCCATCTTTCCATATGTCACAACACCCCTATTCATCGTGTTTTCCTGTGGCCCCCACCCCTTATAGTACTTATGTATAAAGATGTTCGAAGATCCGGTGGGGAGTCTCTCTTCCTGTGGTGTCCTATAGCTAAACGCCTCGATGAGAGTCATCCAGCCTAACTCTGACTATTTTGTATTGATACTTTGATTGATTTAATAAATCGTATTAACCAGGGTCTCTTTTGACTGAGTAAGTTATTAGCTTCGGCTATTTCCACCACACTGGGATATGGGTACATGGGTCTGATTCAGAGCTGTATGTACTACATTTAAATAGAGCTCATCTGGATGTAGTATAGCTCAAAAAAACATTCTATGAGCCAACAAAGTCGGTCACTATTCATTGTCAAATGGACCAACTCCAAAATGTGTCACTTGACGACATCACAAATCCAAGTCTTGATGCTCTAATTTCCAACTTTAGGGAGTTGTCTTTTGAGTTAGCTGTCGAAGATCATTGGAATAACACACTGTAAATTTAAATTTTTGGGTGGATTTTCCATTTACTATTAAACACGCTTTCTAGTTCCCTTCTCTCTCTCTCTCTCTCTCTCTCTCTCTCTCCTCTCTCTCTCTCGTCTCTCTCTCTCTCTTCTCTCTCTCTCTCTCTCTCTCTCTCTCTCTCCTCTCTCTCTCTCTCTCTCTCTCTCTCTCTCTCTCTCTCTCTCTCTCTCACACACACACATACATAGACTACATGTAATCATATCGTTTTAATTAACAGAAAAGTAGGCAGTGTATGTAAATAGTATACACTGCCTAGTTTGCTGTTCATTAAAACGATATGATTATATCCGTCGTTGCGACATATATGTTGAGGACAGCAAATGGGTACATCACTGCCTTGGCAGTGAAGCCTGCATACTGCGCACTGTCAACTGCGCACCAGGACGTGCACAGGACTTTAGAGGGGCAGGTGCTCAAAGGCTGAAAAGGGCACTACACTTGTGTGTATATATTAACCGAAGCGCGCGTAGCGCGCGAGCGTGATTTTTAAGGGCCCTTTTCGGGCGGGGGGCCCCCTTTTTATGCTTTTTGGGGGTTTTGGTGATCAAATATTGAATATTGAACTATAATAATCAGTGCAGGAGCTCACTTATCCTTGAAAGACACTTTTATCACTGACTTAAAAGGCCCATACATCTCCATAAATGTTCAGGGGGGAGGGAATAAGTGCTTACCCTACAGACCCCAAGAAGTTCTGTATATTCTGTATTGTTTAATATAAATGCATTTTTTATTTCAAATCCCGATTTGTATTTGAGATTCCCAAATCCCATCGGACTTGACTTCTTCGTGTCCCTCAATGAGTGTAATACCAGCATTCAACTGTATGCACCACAGCGGTTTCTATCATCATCATCATCACCACCCACGCTATGCATATAATATATAGGTCCGTGGAGAGGCACGCTGAGGAGGCCGTGCAAACTGCAATGGAATATGGGGCATCTCTCTCTATTTACCTAATATTTTGATTCTATCCTGACATTTTTCAGTTGGAAGGGCAGTCTATAGCCTATGCGTAACGGTAAAAAAAATAAAAAATTTAAGAATTATTATAATTTTTTTTCAAAAAGGGCACTTTTTTGATGAGGCTCAAAAAGGCAGGTGCTCAAGCACCCCTTGGCCTCTATGTGTGCACGTGCCTGCTGCGCACATACCACCGAGGCAGAGATACAAATAGCCCGTCTTATGTAATTGTGAACAACCGGGCTGTTGCGTTCTATGGCTGTTGCGCGCGTGGTGCGGGATGATGAGCGAGCAGCTGGAGTCGGCACATGCGCAGTGGACTACTCAGCAGCAGCATCAGGGACCAGATGACTCTCGAGAGCTTGCGATGCGAGAAAATGGTGCACGTAAACAGATCGAAGGAGATGGCCTTCTCGCGCTCCCTCAACGCGGGCGTGTCTATTAAACCCGAAGAATAGAACGCGGTTATAGAGAGAAGAACAGAAGATCCTCTATATAACCCGTTATAGACGAGTAAAAGAAAAAAGCACGGACCGCGGAGATGCGACTTCAATAACAGACTTCTTGACATTGGTTTTTGTCTCCTATAACGCGGACGACGTAAGCTGCTGCGAGAAACAGATTTTCTTTTTAAACGGGTTTCCATATTCCATCCCCCATATGACGGGCTTTCTTGTGTAAATGGTCGCTTGTTTCTTGTGGGATGCACATCAGTGTTCTGCCGTACTCGCTCTCCGTCGTAATGGCAGCTCTCTACCAGGGCAGCACGGACACGTCTTCTCCAGATGCATGTCTGGCCTTGAAGGATGTGAGAGAGGTGAAGGAGGAGACCACGTTGGACGAGAAGCTTTTCTTGCTGGCCTGTGAGAAAGGTTAGTAATTGTTATTTTTAATTACCCCCCCTAACCACTGTCCGTTCTCGGTTGGCGGTGTGTTTTGATGCGTGTAGTTGTTGTCCTACTGTTGTTATCGAGGGTTATGACTCTGAGAGACTCATCAGGATCAGGCGAACCATTAGCAGATGCGTCCACCTAGGTCACGTGATACCCTTTTTGTTGTAGGCATGTTCTACATGATGGAACATGGACAGTCGAACTATTGTGCTGGTGTGCTAGATTTTCAGCGGGCAAAATTGGAGCAAGCCAAGAAGAGGACCAGTGAATGCCTCAACAGCTGCATTCGCGCTCTCTCTCTCTCTCTCTCTCTCTCTCTCTCTCTCTCTCTCTCTCTCTCTCTCTCCTCTCTCTCCCTCTCCATCTCTCTCTCTCTCTCTCTCTCGCTCTCTCTCTCTCTCTCTCCCCCTCTCCCTCTCTCTCTCTCTCTCCTCTCTCATCTCTCTCTCTCTCTCTCTCTCTCTCTCTCTCTCTCTCTCTCTCTCTCTCTCTCTCTCTCTCTCTCTCTGGGAGTTTGGCCACAGGGTTAAGTTATATTTAGTGGAGCATGTGCTCTTCCAAAAAGGTTTGTGTCACCTACTTCGGACAAGGAAATAGCAACAAACTGAAAATCCAGGGCAGTGTTTCTGCTATGTTTATAAACCCAAGTCACTCAGAAACTAAATGATAGTGTTTGTACTGTATCCCTATAGTGGGAGTAGAAGTTTAATTGAGCAGCGGGACACTGAGCAGGGGCCGGGGGGAGAGTTTATGTGTGTGTGTGTGTGTGTGTGTGTGTGTGTGTGTGTGTGTGTGTGTGTGTGTGTGTGTGTGTCAGTGTCCTGACCATATACAGTAAAGTCACTCTGGCTCAGTTGTCTGACTTTGTCCTTTGAGGGAGATGTTATTGTTACACATGGCTGGGAGAGAGAGGTTACAGGAGGAGAGAGAAAGAGTAGCCTGTGTTTGTGTTTACGTGTCTGTAGCCGTGTTCATGTGCCCATTCTGTAACTTTTGGAATGTTATGGAATGTTCTCTCGGATTCGATCTCGGATTTATAGAACCCCATATAGCTTTCAGTGGCCATTGTTACATTGTTATTCGAATGTAGATACTATTTAGATATCTGTACATATCCCTTACCTACTCTAACTAGTTACTATATCTATATCTGTACATATCCCTTACCTACTCTACTGGTTATATCTATATCTGTACATATCCCTTACCTACTCTTACTAGCTATGCTGCTGACCAGTACGACAGTACTACCATAGTGTCTTTATACCTGTATCACTGTACATATCAATACTGCAACTCTGTACATACATCTTATTAGCACTATTACTCAGTAGTACTCATTTATATATATATTATACCCAGTTTAATCACCTGTACACTGTATATTACTATTGCACTTTACAGTTTGATTGATTTTTTTTTATTTGAAATCTTTATTTCGAACATGCAATGAATACAAACAAACAATAACAAAAGCAAAACACAACTCAATCTACATGTTCGAAAAGGAGTAGGAAGAAGTATACACTTATTTAATCCTACCCCTTTTCCACTACTCAAATGAGTGTACTATTTTAAAACATAAAAAAAAAAAAAAAAAAAAAAATATATATATATATATATATATATATATATATATATATATATATATATATATATATATATGCAAAACAAAAAAAACTAAAACTATATATGTAAAACATGAAAGAAATCAAATAAAAATGTAAACACTCGTGAATATCAAGTCCCTTCCTCATCCCTGTACCTCGTGAACATCATTTCCTTATACATCAGTTTGAATTGTCTCATGTTTGGACATTGCTTTAGCACCACATTTAGACTGTTCCACAGTTTCACTCCACATATTGAGATGCAGTGTCTTCTCATGGTAGTGCGTACATTTAGAACTTTTAAATTGAGTTCTCCCCTCAGATTATAACCCCCCTCCCTATCAAACATTTGCACTCTGGTTGGATGCCTAACTTCTTTTCATTGCACTGTGTCATAGTAGACTCTGCCTCACGCTCTGCCTGGCTTTTACAGGGCTCTCTGACACAGAGACACAGGCGATGATGGTGAATAGAATACAGACCGGTTTATTGGAGAGAGTGGCAAGATGTAACAAACCAGGACGCCTGATTGCTTTTACAAACGCGTTCGTGTTTCCGGGTTCCCGTTTTGCGCTCTGATTGGCCACGCATGTTTCTGGTCATGTGACATGTGCGCCCAATCGCGTGACGGCAAGTTATTTCCACGGTTAAGCTTAGGCACTCTTTCGAAGTTGGTTAAGGTTAGAGTTTGTCTTAGAGCGTGACGATAGAACGCCAGGTAGTTTGCAGGCTGTTCGACGCGGAAATGGGCAAAGACACAGCTCGTCACGCTATTGGGCGCACATGTCACATGACCAGAAACGTGCATGGCCAATCAGAGCGCAAAAACGGGAACCCAGAAACACGAACGCGTTGGTAAAAGCATAGACGCAACCAGGAGCAGATGTGATGATGTCATGGCAAAGGCTTTCCTCAGTGTGTGTGTGAGGACAGCTGATTTAACCTGTGCTACACTGATTAATTCAATGTGAAACAGGTGACCAGCCACCATCTGCTCCCAGGTCTGATTAGCTTGACCCAGAGCAGGTGTGGCTGCTGAAACCAGGTCTGATTATCTTGACCCAGAGCAGTGTGGCTGCTGAAACCAGGTCTGATTATCTTGACCCAGAGTGTGGCTGCTGAAACCAGGTCTGATTATCTTGACACCTATAGCAGATGTGTGGCTGCTGAAACCAGGTCTGATTATCTTGACCCAGAGCAGGTGTGGCTGCTGAAACCAGGTCTGATTATCTTGACCCAGAGCAGGTGTGGCTGCTGAAACCAGGTCTGATTATCTTGACCCAGATCAGGTGTGGCTGCTGAAACCAGGTCTGATTATCTTGACCCAGATCAGGTGTGGCTGCTGAAACCAGGTCTGATTATCTTGACCCAGATCAGGTGTGGCTGCCACTCCCACACCACATACTGTACTTGTGCTGTATAATGACAATACATTTGAATCTAATCTAATGTTCTGTTCTCATAATTCTATCTCACATGTCAGCGGTTGCACATCCGAGAGGGTTAGAAAGGCCTGTCTTTGCAGTGATGTAAATACCAGGGGAGTTGTGTAGTATTAACGCTGCGTGACAGTAGCGTGTGCACTTGGTCCCTGGGTCCAGGTGACTACTACATGGTGAAGAAGCTGCTGGATGAGAAGCGTCACGGCGAACTCAACCTCAACTGTGTGGACGTGTTGGGCCGCGACGCCGTCACCATCTCCATCGAGAACGCGAACCTGGACATCCTCCAGCTTCTACTGGAGCATGGCTGCCAGGTACTTTACACACACAGACAGACACTCACTCAAACATACACACACAGACACACAACTGGCCCTTTTCACATCATGTTTTGACCTGTCATAGGTGAGTAAAATTCTACCGGGTAGATGACGGAAATGAGAGTTGCCTGTATTGCCATTGTTTACAACCTATCTGAATGTCCGATATTATCGGCCTACCGATATTATTGGCCGATATTGGCATTAAAATGTAATATCGAAAATTATCGGTATCGGTTTTCAAAAAAAAAAAAAATGTTTTACATTTATTTAACCTTTATTTATGCATAATGTTGTGTTAATTCCACGACAAGACATATGTAATGTTATTTACCTGAAATTATTACATTTTGGGGGGGGGGGGGGGGGGGGGGGGGGCATATATCGGTATCGGTTGGTATCGGAAATTAAGAGTTGGACAATATCGGTATATCGGATATCGGTAAAAAAGCCAATATCGAACATCCCTATAAATAATACATATTGATACCGTCGTTACTCATCCGTGGCCAAGGGCTAAACTGGAGCAGGCTTTTTAAAGAGGGGAGCAGGTGTGTAGGGGCTGGAGCCCAAGACCAAACATCCCCGATGGTCTTTATCTCCTACATAACGAGGCCACGCTCTGCATACACCCAAACTCTGCCCACATGGGTTTGGAGAACACAGTACCTTTTCAATTTATATGGTGTGTTTTTATATGAAAATGTTATGTTTTGTCTGATGGTGGTGCTAGGGTTAGGGTTACTACTTTTAGTTGGAAATTGTGTAACTAACTGCAACATAACCATAACCCTAACCTTATCCTAACCATAACGTTAAACCTAACCTTAACATTAACATTAACCTAAACATAAACATAACCATAACATAACCTTAACCTTAACCATAACGTTAACCTAACCCTAACCCTAGCGTTACGTAACATAACCACAAAGTCACAGAAAAGCTAGAAATTGGTGCGCAACTTTTCGTGGCATAAGCTACGAATCGGTTCATTCAGTAAAGGTCAAGGGTTAGCCTAAATCTCTTAGGTTTCTTCCATTAGGGGTCATGAATGTTCACAGCAAATTGTATGGCAATTATTTTTGAGGTATGCTTGGTCGCAAAGAGACAGACAGACAGACAGACAGACAGACAGACAGACAGACAGACAGACAGACAGACAGACAGACAGACAGACAGACAGACAGACAACCGGGGTGAAAACATAACCTCCTTGGAGGTAACAATATACAATATATAGAATAATAAACGATCTATTCAATACTCTACATCTAAGGTTACACCTGTGTGTACCCATCTACGACAAATCAAAATGTGAGCTGTGAAAAGGGCCTATCACTGGCATGCGAAATGACGTCACTCTTTTCCTTGTTCATGGATCAGTTCCCTGGTGACGCGTGGAATGCGCGTTGTGTGATTCCATTTTTGCATTTAGTCTGATTCTATCTGTTATCTATTGTATCTACGTTTCAGTGGAATTGCATTGCTAAGGGACAGCTCGGACCCACGTTTATTTCCTGTTGCAGTGTTTGCTAATATCCTAGAATTATAAGAGGAGGATGGGTCACAGAGGTTATTCAGCACTAGGAGACAATGCCATTTTCAAACCTTTCTATGATGCCACTGACACATCCTCTTCTTACTGTTCTAGCTACAGTACCAGCTAATATCAATAGCTGACAGGAAATCATGTAGTCCGTTGTTTTTGTTGTCAAGTTGAAACCGTCTATTGGCTCTTTCACTTGTCAATTGATTACATCCGCTTCCTGGTGATGTGTGGGTGACAGTGGGGTGACAGTGGCTCAGGAGGTAAAGTGGTCGTCTGGTGATCAGAAGGTTCGCGGTTAGATTCCGGCTCCTCCCAGCAGCGCGACGATGTGTCTTTGAGCAAGACACTTAACCCCCTAACTATTCCCGATGAGCAGGTTGGCACCTTGCATGGTCGCCTCTGCTGTCGGTGTGTGAATGTGTGAGTGAATGGGTGAATGTGAGGCATAGGTTGTAAAGCGCTTTGGATAAAAGTGTTATATAAATGCAGTCCATTTATGTGTGTGGTGTGTGTGATGCCATCTTTACATTTAATCTGATATCTCTTCTAATGTTAACTGCCCTGTTTGTTTGTTTGTTTACTTGTTTGTTTGTTTTTTGCATAGGCGACAGATGCGCTGCTGGTGGCGATAGACTCGGAGGTGGTGGGAGCTGTGGACATCCTTCTCAACCATCGGCCCAGAAGATCCTCCAAACCCTCCATCGCCGTCAGTCTCCTTCTCTGTCACTTATCCGCCTTAAAAATAACACCAGAGTAATCTCTCATCCATCATGTATTCTGCCACGTAAAATAAAGGCACTTTAATTATTTCTATAAAACTACAGTGTTCCTTGGATGTGTTCGAGGAGGCTTTTTACAGTCCTAAGCAATTAATTTAGTTGAATAATGTAAACACACTCAGTCCCAAAACAGTTGGCATTGGCGCAACAAATCCCAGAGAAATACGTAGCAAGCTAAAGTCTTAAATCAATATATGGCATTTTAACTTAGGTCAGCAGTGAAGAGGGGTATTAGATGTGATCTGCTCAGTCGTCCCTACGGACACAATTGGCAGTGTTCGCAGGTGGGAAGCCGGTGGGGTATGAGTCTTTGTCATTGCAAACAGCGACTCCTACTCGGTTCGGTTGGGGCGCCTGTTCATTAGGGAGGGGATCTGGGGAGTAGGGTATATCTGCAGAGCCGCAAGCCCAACGTCTGGGTGGGGCTTCGTGGCTTGTACTCGGTTTGAAGCAGGACTTTGGGGGTTGTACTCGGTTTGACTGTGCGTGGGCGGGGCGTCGTGGCTTGTACCTTGTTTTGTTTCCTTTAAAATCCGGAAGTAGTCAATTTGTGCTGTTTATTTTTAACCCTAACCCTAACCTTAACCCTAACCTTAACCTTAACCTTAACCTTAACCATAACCTTAACCTTAACCTTAACCTTAACACTTTGAGTGCCAGCGACGCGTTTTGTCGTTAGTTCATGCCGCCAGTTGAGTGCCGGCAACGCTATATAGCGTTTGTTTGTCGTATTTTTTTTTATTGGCGATTAGAATTCAATCGAGCCTCACGCTAGTGTTGCAGAGTCTCTCTGAGCTCAATTGGGAAGATACCGCCCCCTATCGTCTCTCCCTGTGTAACTGCACCTCATTAGTTTAGACTGATGAAGGGGGGGGGGGCCAGTTTCCTCAAGTTACTTTTCCGTCAAGCCAACTGAGGAGACCCAAGTTGATCGCCGGCCCTCAGAACAGCGTGGATTATGTATTTCCAGCACCAAACGCTGAATCAATAAACGCGATCGATATTTGGAATGGCGATCAGGAATTGGAATAATCTTTTTGGATAACATCTGATCTGAGGTAAGGAATCTATTTTACCAGTCTTGGGGTAATCAGAGCTTTTTTCACAGATATATCAACGTGTCCCATATGTGTGTGTGTGTGTGTGTGTGTGTGTGTGTGTGTGTGTGTGTGTGTGTGTGTGTGTGTGTGTGTGTGTGTGTGTGTGTAAATAGGGCGAAAAATGACAACGTTTTTGTGTATGCCAGAATATTCCAGTAAATGCTGTTTATCACGGAATCTATATATTTTCCTGAAAAACGAGGGCTTTTCAAAATGCTATAAAACGGAAATGAATCGATTAAAAAACAATCCGTTTCGACAATGTTGACTGCAAACAAGTCATTGATAAGCGACGGGCAGATTAGACACATAGCCATAATTTAAGACAGAGATTATGCGTTCACAACGCTATCATTGAAGTGGGTGCTGGCATTTAACCACGTTTTACCATGTTCACCAGTGGTAATCAAGTGTTAACCTTAACCCTAACCTTAACCTTAACCCTAACCCTAACCTGCAACACGGAACACAGAAATGCAAATGCTGTCGAGCCCTCACTGCTTGTAAAAATAAACAGCACAAACTGACTACTGCACAGTCAAACCGAGTACAAGCCCGAATGCACAGTCAAACCGAGTACAAGCCCCGAAGTCCCGCCTCAAACCGAGTACAAGCCACGAAGCCCCGCCTCAAACCGAGTACAAGCCACGAAGCCCCGCCCAGACGTTGGGCTTGCGGCTCTGCAGATATCCCCTATTGGATCTGGGGGAGATAGCATGAACCTCCCACGTGTTACGTTCCCCCAGTGAAACTCTTCGCTGTCAGGTGAAAAGTAGCGGCTGGCGACTCCACATGAATCGGAGGAGGCATGTGGTAGTCTACACCCTCCCCAGACCGACAGTAGGGCAATGTGCCCAATAACCAGGAAGGGAACGACTAAATTGGGGGATGGGAGGAAAGAGAGAAAGGCTCAAAAAAATTTAAAGATGTGATCTGTAACCTCCTTTTTGTAACAATGTCAAAGTCGGTTTTCAAGTGAAACGCTTCAGATGTTTCACCGGTGCACATGTCCCTCGTCTGGTTCAGAAACTGATGCAGCGCATCCAGAACCCAGAGTATTCAACCACCATGGACGTGGCCCCTGTCATCCTGGCAGCCCACAGGAACAACTACGAGATCCTGACCATGCTGCTGAAGCAGGACATCTCTCTGCCTCGGCCTCATGCTGTGGGCTGCGAGTGCACCCTCTGCAACGCCAAGAACAAGAAGGACAGCCTCCGCCACTCCAGGTACAAGAAGAAGATTGTTTTATTGTCAATGTGCACAAGGCAATTTCAATTAGTCTTTCCCTCCTAGTTACACATACACACAGTCCTCATATCCCTCCTAGTTACTAGGGCTGTCTTAAATACTTCGAAGCTTCGAAGCTTCGTTCGATGGCACAAGCTTCGAACATAAAAAAAAAATCGAAGTAAAAAAAATATATATATTTGTGTGTGTGTGTGTGTGCATGGGGCCATTGGGTGGGGCCGGGGGACAAATACACTGGAGGAAAGTAACCCAGCTCAGCACTGCCCAAATTATATCATCACTATTGCCTGTTTGAAGGATATCATCCTCAAACACATATACACCTACATGCCTTGTAGAATTCCACACATAAGAAAGAAAGATACTGGGATGAATAAACAAAATAGGAAATAAATGTAGAAATGCATGCAATACATAAATAAATATGAATCTCCATATATGAAATAGAATATTTAGATAAGGTGCTACTGAGATGTTTTGGTGAGTTCTTTGTTTTTTTGTGGAAGTAGCCCTTCTTAAAAATGCATGAACATTCACTGATAATTGGTCTGTAGTGGAGTCTACAAGGTCTACATTGCCGGACCATGTAGAATCCGGACCTTGTAGACTGACAAAATTCTGTGCATAGTTTAGTCTACACAGGCCATATTTCAAATAATCAAAATCTTACTTCATTCATCTTAAACATTCTTGATTTGGGGGATTGGTAGTTCCCATGAAATCTGAAGTTGTTCAAACGACAACAGCGATCCACCTTGAATTAAATCACACAGCCGAGTGAAACCTTGTTGGAAACAGTCACGAAAGGGGCTACTTAATTCATTAATCCAATCCACTTTATTTATAGAGCACATTTAAAAACAAGAAAGTTTACCAAAGTGCTGTACAAGTCCCACAACATAAGAAAAAAAAAGAAAAAAATTATAAAAAATAAATTAAATTAAATAAAAAATAAATATTCCGAAGCTTCGAATTAAAATCGAAGCTCGGCCCCGAAGCTTCGATTGCCAAAAAAAGCTTCGAAGGTCAGCCCTACTAGTTACACATACACACAGTTCTCATATCCCTCCTAGTGACACATACACACAGTCCTCATATCCCTCCTAGTTACACATACACGGCCCTCTTATACCTCCTAGTTACACATACACACAGTCATCATATCCCTCTTAGTTACACACACACGGCCCTCTTATACCTCCTAGTTACACATACACACAGTCATCATATCCCTCTTAGTTACACACACACACAGTTCTCATATCCCTCCTAGTTACACACACACACAGTTCTCATATCCCTCCTAGTGACACGTACACACAGTCCTCATATCACTCCTAGTGACACGTACACACAGTCCACCACACATATGCATTTCATCAGAGAGGTCAGAGCGCAGGGCCACCCACAGTGCAGTGCCCCCCTGGAGCAGTTTTGGGTTTCAGTGCCTTGCTCAAGGGCACTTAGGCAGGATGGTGGGCACCGTAGATACCAGTCACCCTTCAGTCACTAGTTCACAGCTGGAATACACCCTCCTGTCAGTGGCGGGGATCGAACCAGCAACCTTTCGGTTACTGTCCGGCCTCTTTACCTCTAGGGCTAGGCCATCTTGCCTGTTCAGTAGAGTCGCCCAACATCCAGATTATTATTATTATTATTATCATTATTAATAATAATGATAATAATAATAATCATAATAATAATAATAAATATTTTGGAGTGATTCGTTCCTGTATGTAGAGAGGTGCGTGTCCGTTTATACAGTTATGGGTGAGCAACAGGATTTTGTAATTGATCTGGGATGAGACGGGGAGCCAATGTAGTGAGTGGAGGGGGTTATGTGCTCATGGTTACAGACTCTCATCAGGTTCCTGGCAGCGCTGTTCTGGATGTATTGCAGCTTCCAGATGCTCTTGCCAGGAATCCCGATGAAGAGTCCGTTACTGTAGTTCAGTCTTAAGGAGACAAAGGCATGCACACGCTTCTCTGCATCTGACAGGGTTAAAATGGGACGGAGTTTGGAAATATTTCTGAGGTGATAGAATGAGGTCTTGCAGAGGTGTTTTATGTGGTCGCTGAAGGTCAGGTGGGGGTCAAACCGAACCCCCAGATTTGTGACTGAGGGGGAGAGGGGGATGACCTGGCCATCAAAAGTGAGATGGGATATGGGTGAAGACTGAAACATGATTTAATGAGACCAGGTTCCAAGGCATTTTTCAAAACTAGGTCCAACAGTTTAAGAACCTCTACCCCTAAGAAACTGACCTATCTCAAAACCCTCTTTTCTGGATCCTCCAGTCACGACTGGTGCATGTGAAGGGTTGTTTTGATCCTCGCTCTGGTATGTAAGGAGCATGAAAACAGTTATGAATCATTTGCGCTGTCAAAGAGGGAACTTGTTTACAGGGTAGGGTCCTTTGAAACACTTGACCGGCTGACTGCACAGGACATAATTTAGTTGATAGCATCGGTAACTGAGTCTCCCTTTTTGCTATGCTCGTCCGCTTGATTTACCGCCAGCCACCTGTGTTCCTGAACCTACCCGCGGTCACTGACAGAGATATCAAACAGAGAGAACTGGGTAATTGGGAGAGTAAAGCATGAATAGATGTGTCCCTCGTCTGTGATGATAGCGTGGAGCAGTCGGACAGCGATTGGCTTGGAGTTATTGTGCTTTCAGCAGGGCAGCGTAGCCTCCCACGCAGCAGCTAAACCAATCATAAAAACAACATGGCATGTCAGAACGGCCCAGAGATTTAATGCAGAAACAAAGTGGATAAACAGTGGATAAAGGGTGAATGTATATCAACCGCTCAATGATTTCTGCCGTCCTCTGCTATTTCCCCTTATTATTCCTACCTTGTTTTGTCCTCTTCTATCTGTCGTATATATAGAGACTACATCCCCACTCACAGAAGAGGACATACGCTAGACCTCGTCCTTTCTGTTGGCCTCTCCATCAGTGGTGTTGATACTACGAAGGCCCATATGGATTGTGATCTTTAATTAATCTCTGCCCTCCCTCACCACTGACAATCAACGCCCTGTTCATCTCTCGCTACATCAGTGCCCAGACAGCCACCAAGTTCTCCTCCGCGTTCTCCGCCGCTGCCCAAAACACAGCTGGCGAGACGATGTCTTCGGACCCGGAAGAACTCACCACCATCTTCAACTCCACCTGCCGGTCTATTCTAGACACCATCGCTTCTATGACCCTGAAGAAATCAAAGCCCACGGCTTCCCCCTGGCTAACCGAGTCCACCAGAGCCCAGAGGAGGGTCTGGAGGCAGGCTGAATGCAGGTGGAAGAAGGACAGGCTGCAGGTCTCACTGGAGATACTGTAACTCTGGGAGAGTCAGAAGACCTACCAGAGAGTGGTAAAAGACAAGAGAGACAAATACTTTGCTACTCTAATTACCAACAACACACAAAATCCCAGAGTTCTATTCCGGACTATTATGTTATTCACCCCCCTCCCACCGCTGTCCAGGATCCATCCCCCGCTAAGTGTGAGGAATTTCTGTCATTTTTCTCAGAAAAAGTGGAGACCATCAAAAGAAATATCCCACATCCCACACAGGAGTTAGCCATTACTCAGGGATGCTCATCCACCCTCGCCAGTTTTGAGCCCATTACCCTCTCATCCCTCTCTGAGATCATCTCCTCACTGAGGCTAGCTTCAACCCCCCTGGAATCCCTGCCCCCCTCCACAAGGAGGTTTTTGACCTTGGGTCCACACATCCGTGGGTCCACACATCCTCGCTATTGTCAACAACTCACTGGCCACTGATACCATTCCATCCTGCCTCAAACAAGCAGTGGTTCAACCTCTCCTCAAAAAACCCAGCTTAGACCCCACTCTCCTCAGTAATTACCGGCCCCTCTCAAAACTGTCAAAACTAGTTAGCTGCTTTCTCATTTCCTATAGGGAGGTGTAGTGGTTACGTCATTGCTGTTTTTCCGTGTTCCAACACAATGTATTTCCCCATTGCCCATTTCTAAATCGTCTCATTTAAAACAAATAAAGCATTAACATTTGCATGGTGTACCTTTCTGTTCGTATTCATCCACAATCTATAGCTCAACATGAAAATATTCGCTATTAATCATAAAAAAAAATCGCCGAATTTTATTTCAACCAAAAATGCTTAAACAATAATGTTAGTGATAGAAGGGAACTCATTTTGTGCAAAAATGGAAAGCTTTTCAATTTCCATGCGGCAGAATTGTTACAATAGCCGATAATCCATTTTCCCAACGATAAATTCCTATACGGGTGGACCTCGCAGGCGGTCCAAAGAGACGTCAGACTACACCTCTCTATTGTGTTGGCTATCCTTCCGGTCAGGCTTTGTTATATTAAAGTGTAGCGCTGTTCCCTGCCCTGTTCAGCTTTTTGCCTTTCCATTTTGGTTTTAGGCTACTGGCTTATTTAGCACTTTATTTTCTAGTAGCTGAGCCTTTTATTGTAGTGTGTTTCTTTTCATGACAGTTTTCTTTTGTTTCCTTTTGAACTATCATTAGTCCACTACTACACATAAACTCCCTTAGTGGAGGTTTATTGTTATTTAGGTTATTTGTATGAACTCCGTTATTAGGAGGTGCCTTTGTGGCTTATTTAAGTTTTTCCATAATACCTCTTTGAGTGTTAAAATAAAAATGTTGAGGCTTCCACCTGTAAAGGTTGTTTTTTGTTGTTTACTTTTCCCCTTCTCCTTATGGTCTGCTTAGCAGTTTAGTGGTTATTCGTTATACAAATAACTTAAAGTCCCTATTATTTGCTAGTGACCCAAACACCCGCAGCCCTCACAGTGTGGTCCTACTGATTGGACTGAGATTTGCGATGGGATCTTTCCAAACTGTACTCAATTTCCAATCATGCGCAACATTTAACAAATATCCGTAGGATCTATTATACACCTGTTGGCCTCCAGAAGATGTTTCCCAACAGCTCCAACCTCTGTTATAAATATAAATCTCATAAAGGTACATTTGTTTCGGTCATGTGACCACATCCAGATGTTCTGGAAAGAGGTTCATTCTGTGATTCAGGCGATTACTGGCAAACGGTTTATACTGACTGCTTCCTTGTACTTCTTAAATCACGGTTGGGTGGACGATCTCTTTGATACGGACATCAAATCTCTGTTAACAAGTCTTTTGGCCAGAAAATGTATCCTACTGTGATGGTCCGTTCCACAGGTTCCTGCAGTCGACATGTGTATATCACAGATGTCTGCTCTTCTCCATCTGGAGAAACCGACTGACGATCTTAAATCTTAAATACAAGTTTTGGAAAATCTCTTAGAGAGACTTACTGTAGAAGATTTTCGAGAGACTCTGACTCACTTGATTAGGCTTGTAATGTGACGGCTGATTGCTTTATCTGCAAGCGACACTTACAGGTTCCATACGGTACTCTTATAGAATCTGTTTTGTATATTTGTAATTGTATATATTTAAATGTTTCCTTTCTACATAGTGCAGCATTGGTTGTTGTTTTGGGGTGGGATTTTATTGTCAAATGTTATGTGTTTCAAATTCAAAAACAAATGAAGAAAAAAAAGGTACATACACTGGAATTTCCCTCAGTATTAATACTCTGTCTGTCTGTCTGTGTCTGTCTGGATGTCTATATATCTATATATTTCTGTCTGTCTGTCTGTCTGTCTGTCTGTCTGTCTGTCTGTCTGTCTGTCCGTCCATCTATCTATCTCTAGGTTTCGTCTGGACATCTACAGGTGTTTGTCCAGCCCCTCATTGATCATGCTGACGGAGGAGGATCCCATCCTCAGAGCGTTTGAGCTGAGTACTGACTTGAAGGAGCTGAGTCTGGTGGAGGTGGAGTTCAGGTACCATCTTCATTCTGTTGTCGTTTCTGCTGCCAGAGAGCATGTCTCTCTCTCTCAGCGCACACAGACTCACACATATGCACGGAAATGTGGGCACACACACACACACACACACACACACACACACACACACACACACACACACATTCAATGTACCACATAAATCACATGTCCCACAGGGTGGAACAGATAGAAATCTCAATCCTTCTTATGAGTAAAACAAATATTCTTTCATGTCTGATCTCCATGCTACAGGAATGACTATGAGGAGCTCGCCAAGAAGTGTAAGATGTTTGCCAAGGACCTGCTGGCTCAAGCTCGAAACTCCAGGGAGCTCGAAGTCATCCTCAACCACACGTCCAACGAGGACAATGTGGACAAGAGAGGCTTGATGGAGGAACGCATGAACCTCAGCCGACTCAAGCTGGCCATCAAGTACAACCAAAAGGAGGTGAGTGAGAGATGCAGTCAGGCCCCTGGTCGTAGGCCGTACATGCCATCCAGCCGCCAGGCCAAGAGATTATGGAGGGGAAAGGAAGAAAACCTTGACTGTAGAGGAAAACCTTGCACTGAATCTGGACTGAAGTCAAAGTTCATGATGTATCTAGGTGTGCTTTAAGAGAGTTCATGATGTATCTAGGTGTGCTTTAAGAGAGTTCATGATGTATCTAGGTGTGCTTTAAGAGAGTTCATGATGTATCTAGGTGTGCTTTAAGAGAGTTCATGTTATGGTTTGTAACCGACCCCAATCGCACAACACAAGACAGGTATGAGAGTAAGCCAAGAACTGGGCATTTATTGAAACACACAGAAAACGGCACTGTCCCTTTAAGGGAGAACACAAATTACTGGAAAACAAGAAATGGGAAAAAGGCACAGTGCCTTTAAGAGGCGAGCTGGCTAAGGGGAAGGCTAAGGGAAACAGGACAGGGCAAGGGACAAGGGCAGGAACTGGGAGGACTAGGAGGACTGGACAGGGATGACTAGGAGGACTAGGAGGACTGGACAGGGAGGACTAGGATGACTAGGAGGACTGGACAGGGAGGACTAGGAGGACTAGAGAGGGGAAACAGGGACAGAGGCCCGCGGAGGCGGGCTGGGGACAGGGAGGACTAGGAGGACTAGAAGGACTGGACAGGGAGGACTAGAAGACTGGGATACAAGCATTAGAAGAATGTTGCTGCTCTGCAGCTTCTCCCGGGAAGGTTCGTCTGAGGAATCTGACAGTGACGTCAGAGCCGCTCTGCAGAATCCTCTCGGCAGCTCTCCGAGGTGGTAAACGGGACAGAGAGGGAGAGAGAGAGCGGGTTAGCTCAGAGTACAGTTGGGAACAGAGCAGGTGACAGGAGAAGTGACTTGTCCCAAAACAGATACTCCAGTGACTGAATCTTCGGTGTAATACACACTGTGAGTAAAGTCCAACAACAATCCACGTGATAGAATCTTCGGTGCAAATAGACACAGTGAGCGAAGTTCCAATAATAATCCAAGGTGATAATATCTTCGGTGCAAATACACACAGTGAGCGATGTTCCAATAATAATCCAAGGTGATAATATCTTCGGTGTGAATACACACAGTGAGCAAAGTTCAAGCAAATATTATCCCAAATGAACAATCCAAAAAAGCAGGCACAGGATGAGTGACAGTCTGAACAAAGCAGGATCTCTTCAGTGTTTAAACAACACACGAAAAACGATAGGGTCAAAAGACAGTCTTGCAAAACTCACCCTGGCGCTGTGCGTAAAGAGAGCAGGATCAAACAGGGCGAGCGCGTCGTTACGGGGAACGGGTTGTCCAAGCGGAGGTTGGAGTGGTGCGCGACTGCTTGGAGTACGCGCCGGTACGGAGAGCGCAACTGGCTCGGAGGTCTGGATGCGCGTCTGGATGCGCGTCTGGAGTGAAGAGCGCGTCTGCTGCGCGGAGGTCTGGATGCGCGTCTGGATGCGCGTCTGGAGTGAAGAGCGCGTCTGCTGCGCGAAGGTCTGGATGCGCGTCTGGACGTCTGCTGCGCGGAGGTCTGGATGCGCGTCTGGGCGTCTGCTGCGCGGAGGTCTGGATGCGCGTCTGGACGTCTGCTGCGCGGAGGTCTGAAGTGGAACACTGGAATACCTCCCGTGGAAGTTTAGAGAGCGCAGTCCAGTGTCTCCTTCCAGGCAAACGGCGACAGGAGGCGAAGGCTTGAGCGCATCTCACGCCGGAGATGAAAACAGCATAACAGACAGAAACCGAAAACCCCCGTAGGAGCCTTTAGACAGAGAACCTCCCGAAGGAGTCTTGGTGATAGAGATATGATACGGAACGACCCGACAAGGCTAGAGGGGAAGAGCGAGGTACTTAAAGCCCACAGGGGAACTAATTAGAATACCCATCAGGTGCGTGAAGGTAATTGATACTAGAACTAGAAGTGTGTGTTCGGCACCAGACCAATCAAACACATAATGACAGGTAGTCCAAGGGTGTGGCTGCTGAAGAGCAAACGAACGCGAGGGTGGGGGCTAGTGAGGTGAGGAGAATGCAATTGATTAACAGAAAACTAAAGGAACAGAGCGAGTAGGCTTAAAGGAACAGAGCGAGTAGGTGAGCAACGGACAAAAACCTCACAGTTCATGATGTATCTAGGTACAGTACGCTTTAAGAGAGTTCATGATGTATCCGTGGCAAGGTTGTTTTGGCTTTTATTCCATTTTAATAACCTACTCAATGTCACAGAGCGGCACTGCAGATTTACCCTACTCTTGGAATTTGGAAAAGTGCATTACCGGCCAGATCCTCGTAGGGGCGCTATCTTGATAATGCAGTGTTCCCTGTGGCAGAACGGTGTTTTATTTTTTTGGATCTCGAATGGACTTTCCTGTTAGGGTGAATCTATGCGTGTAGCATGTAGCATGGAATACGTTTTGGGAGCTGAATTCAGTGTGCAGTAAAGGAATATAGCATCAGCCAATGGCCATATGGATCTACCAGATGGCGATCGATAACTGGGAAATCCTTTTTGCAGTCCAACCGGCCACAGGTAAGATCTTTTTCACGTAAATTACATGCTGATCAGGCCTTGTTATCATACCCAACCAGGCGATCAGCGAATGTGGCTACTGAGGCTAACGCCGTTATTGGTAATCAATAATCAGAAACGACGTCCCCCGCCCCCCGCCCCCCCCCCTTTCATGCATTCATGGTGGAACATTATATCGATCATATGCATTTAGATTTTTAGCTCTAGCTTCTGTAGGGCCGAAATGCCATTTGATTTAACGTTATTAGCTTAGCAGCCTGTATCTCGTTTTGCAGGAAATATACCAGACCAATCCCATATAACGCTTATATTCAAGACGCTATAAAATGGGAACGTATTGATGACATTTTTTTTTCTTTAAGCCATTTTGAAGGGACGGTTTATAGTGTCAATTGACAATGAGAATGGAAAATATTTGATCAAAAAAAAATTTACAATGAGAATGGACAGATAGCAATAATATAAAGTATAGATTTAGCTCTACAAACAGCCTCACGCACAATGAAACCGTATTATGATATACTGGCCTTATAGAGTGGGGCCGTCTAATACCCGTGGCCGTCAATGTGTTAAGAGAGTTCATGATGTATCTAGGTACACTTTAAGAGAGGTCATGATGTATCTAGGTACACTTTAAGAGAGTTCATGATGTATCTACACTTTAAGAGAGGTCATGATGTATCTACACTTTAAGAGACTTCATGATGTATCTAGGTACACTTTAAGAGAGTGCATGATGTATCTAGGTACACTTTAAGAGTTCATGATGTATCTAGGTACACTTTAAGAGAGTTCATGATGTAACTAGGTACACTTTAAGAGAGTGCATGATGTATCTAGGTACACTTTAACAGAGTTCATGATGTATCTAGGTACACTTTAAGAGAGTTCATGATGTATCTACACTTTAAGAGAGTTCATGATGTATCTAGGTACACTTTAAGAGAGTTCATGATGTATCTACACTTTAAGAGAGTTCATGATGTATCTAGGTACACTTTAAGAGAGTTCATGATGTATCTAGGTACACTTTAAGAGAGTTCATGATGTATCTAGGTACACTTTAAGAGAGTTCATGATGTATCTACACTTTAAGAGAGTTCATGATGTATCTAGGTACACTTTAAGAGAGTTCATGATGTAACTAGGTACACTTTAAGAGAGTACATGATGTATCTAGGTACGCTTTAAGAGAGTTCATGATGTATCTAGGTACACTTTAAGAGAGTTCATGATGTATCTAGGTACACTTTAAGAGAGTTCATGATGTATCTAGGTACACTTTAAGAGTTCATGATGTATCTAGGTACACTTTAAGAGAGTTCATGATGTATCTAGGTACACTTTAAGAGAGTTCATGATGTATCTAGGTACACTTTAAGAGAGTTCATGATGTATCTACACTTTAAGAGAGTTCATGATGTATCTAGGTACACTTTAAGATAGTTCATGATGTATCTAGGTACGTTGTGTCCAATTGTGCGTTCGGCTGAACGTGTCACTCTTTGTAGTGTGCTTTGGTCTTGTGCAGTGCTATTCCCAAACCAGGAGGTGATGTTGCCGGTCAAGATGCTCTCTATTGTACATGAGTAGAAGTTCTTAAGGATCTTCTGGCTGACTTGGAACTTCCTTAGGCGCCTGAGGAAGTAGAGGCGTTGTCGTGCCTTCTTCACAACACTGTTAATGTGTGTGGTCCATGTCAAGTCCTCGGATATGTAGGCTCCGAGGTACTTAAAGCTGTTGACTCTCTCAACCGGTGCCCCGTCGATGCTGAGGGGGCTGTAGTCCTTGACCCCCGACCTCCTGAAGTCCACAATCATCTCCTTTGTTTTGCTGACGTTCAGGGAGAGGCTGTTTTCCTGGCACCATCCCGCCAGGACCTTGACCTCTTCCAGGTAGGCCCTCTCGTCGTTGGCAGAGATCAGGCCCACCACCACTGTGTCGTCAGCAAATTTGACGATTGTATTGCTACTCCGCTGAGCCACACAGTCGTGTGTGTACAGGGAGTAGAGGAGGGGACTCAGAACACAGCCCTGGGGGGCCCCTATGTTGAGGGTGATGGATGAGGAGGTGCAGTTGCCTGCTCTCACCACCTGGGGTCTGCCAGTCAGGAAGTCCAAGACCCACTGGCAGAGGTCATAGCCCAAGCCCAGGTCCCTGAGCTTGGCTATGAGTATGGAGGGGACTATGGTATTGAATGCCGAGCTGTAGTCGATGAATAGCATTCTCACATAGTTCCCCTGCCTCTTGTCCAGGTGTGCTGCTGCTGTGTGCAGCACATGGGATATGGCGTCCTCCGTGGACCTGTTGGGGCGGTATGCAAATTGCAGGGGGTCCATGTTTATGGGGAGGGAGGAGCAGATGTAGCCCTTTACTAGCTTCTCGAAGCACTTCATGGCTATGGAGGTGAGAGCTACAGGGCGGTAGTCGTTGAGGCAAGCAGGCTTGGATTTTTTGGGTACAGGGATAATAGTGGACTTCTTCAGGCAGGTGGGGATGACAGCCTGTTCTAAGGACAGGTTAAATATGTCAGTGAATACTGGGGCCAGTTGGTCGGCACAGACTTTTAGGACGCGGCCGGGGATGCCGTCTGGACCTGCTGCCTTCCTGATATTCACTTTTTTAAAGGTCCGCCTCACCTCATGCTCTGTTACCCTGAACACTGCGCCTCCATCAGCAGCCGACCCCCCCCCCCCCCATTGCCGAGGCTTGTGAGCTGGTGTTGTTATTACCAGCATCAAACCTCGCATAGAAGGTATTGAGGTCATTTGCTAAGGAGATGTCACTGTTCAGTTTGGGGGAGGCGCCTTTGTAGTCTGTCATCGTTTTGAGCCCCTGCCACATAGCTCTAGAGTCAGCTTGTTCAAACTGGAGTTCAATTTTATCCCTGTAGCGTCGTTTGGCCTCTAGATACTTTTTCACGTTAGGGCAAGGCTAAGAGAATCATTAAAGACTCCAGTCACCCGAACAACTGCCTCTTTGAACTGCTGCGGTCAGGCAAGCGATACAGGAGTCTCAAGGCGAGCACAGAAAGACTCAGAAGAAGCTTCTATCCCCAGGCCATCAGGCTGCTAAACGAACAATGAATGAACACTACACAACAACAACCACCAAACGCACATAGCACACACATCCACACGCACACACTCACTTTAAACAAACACACTGTAGCACCCACTCCACACACTTATAGCACACACCCACTTTAAACAAACACACTGTAGCACCCACTCCCCACACTTTATATTTATGGATGAAGGATTGCACTACAACTCGTACACCTTACTGTAAAATTGTACCTAAAATTGTACCTCATCCCATTTCTGCTTTGCACTAGATAGTACTGTACATTAGTACACTGCATAGTATTGTGTATTGTATATTATATGGTAACTCAGAACATTGTACATATGTCTATACCGAACACTGTGACCTCATTTTCTTCTTCTAAATTCATGCTATATTATGTTATTATGTTATTTGATACTATCTTGTCTAGCACAGTCTCTGGAGCGTAACAGTAAGAAGCATTTTGTATGAAAGTATTCTGTACTTCTGTATGACAACTATTAAAGAACTTGAACTTGAACTTGACTTGAACTTTAAGAGAGTTCATGATGTGTCTAGGTACACTTTAAGAGAGTTCATGATGTATCTAGGTACACTTTAAGAGAGTGCATGATGTGTCTAGGTACACTTTAAGAGAGTTCATGATGTATCTAGGTACACTTTAAGAGAGTTCATGATGTATCTACACTTTAAGAGACTTCATGATGTATCTAGGTACACTTTAAGAGAGTTCATGATGTATCTAGGTACACTTTAAGAGAGTTCATGATGTATCTAGGTACACTTTAAGAGAGTTCATGATGTATCTACACTTTAAGAGACTTCATGATGTATCTAGGTACACTTTAAGAGAGTTCATGATGTATCTAGGTACACTTTAAGAGTTCATGATGTATCTAGGTACACTTTAAGAGAGTTCATGATGTATCTAGGTACACTTTAAGAGAGTTCATGATGTATCTAGGTACACTTTAAGAGACTTCATGATGTATCTACACTTTAAGAGAGTTCATGATGTATCTAGGTACACTTTAAGAGAGTTCATGATGTATCTACACTTTAAGAGAGTTCATGATGTATCTAGGTACACTTTAAGAGAGTTCATGATGTATCTAGGTACACTTTAAGAGAGTTCATGATGTATCTAGGTACACTTTAAGAGAGTTCATGATGTATCTACACTTTAAGAGACTTCATGATGTATCTAGGTACACTTTAAGAGAGTTCATGATGTATCTAGATGTGCTTTAAGAGAGTTCATGATGTATCTAGGTACACTTTAAGAGAGTTCATGATGTATCTAGATGTGCTTTAAGAGAGTTCATGATGTATCTAGGTACACTTTAAGAGAGTTCATGATGTATCTAGATGTGCTTTAAGAGAGTTCGTGATGTATCTAGGTACACTTTAAGAGAGTTCATGATGTATCTAGATGTGCTTTAAGAGAGTTCATGATGTATCTAGGTACACTTTAAGAGAGTTCATGATGTATCTAGGTACACTTTAAGAGAGTCCATGATGTATCTAGGTACACTTTAAGAGAGGTCATGATGTATCTAGGTACACTTTAAGAGAGTTCATGATGTATCTAGGTACACTTTAAGAGAGTTCATGATGTATCTAGGTACACTTTAAGAGAGTTCATGATGTATCTAGGTACACTTTAAGAGAGTTCATGATGTATCTAGGTACACTTTAAGAGAGGTCATGATGTATCTAGGTACACTTTAAGAGAGTTCATGATGTATCTACACTTTAAGAGACTTCATGATGTATCTAGGTACACTTTAAGAGAGTTCATGGTGTAGCTAGGTACACTTTAAGAGAGTTCATGATGTATCTAGGTACACTTTAAGAGACTTCATGATGTATCTAGGTACACTTTAAGAGAGTTCATGATGTATCTACACTTTAAGAGAGTTCATGATGTATCTAGGTACACTTTAAGAGACTTCATGATGTATCTAGGTACACTTTAAGAGTTCATGATGTATCTAGGTACACTTTAAGAGAGTTCATGATGTATCTAGGTACACTTTAAGAGAGTTCATGATGTATCTAGGTACACTTTAAGAGAGTTCATGATGTATCTACACTTTAAGAGAGTTCATGATGTATCTAGGTACACTTTAAGAGAGTTCATGATGTATCTAGGTACACTTTAAGAGAGTTCATGATGTATCTACACTTTAAGAGAGTTCATGATGTATCTAGGTACACTTTAAGAGAGTTCATGATGTATCTAGGTACACTTTAAGAGAGTTCATGATGTATCTAGGTACACTTTAAGAGAGTTCATGATGTATCTAGGTACACTTTAAGAGTTCATGATGTAACTAGGTACACTTTAAGAGAGTTCATGATGTATCTAGGTACACTTTAAGAGAGTTCATGATGTATCTAGGTACACTTTAAGAGAGTTCATGATGTATCTAGGTACACTTTAAGAGAGTTCATGATGTATCTAGGTACACTTTAAGAGAGTTCATGATGTATCTAGGTACACTTTAAGAGTTCATGATGTATCTAGGTACACTTTAAGAGAGTTCATGATGTATCTAGGTACACTTTAAGAGAGGTCATGATGTATCTAGGTACACTTTAAGAGAGTTCATGATGTATCTAGGTACACTTTAAGAGAGTTCATGATGTATCTACACTTTAAGAGAGTTCATGGTGTATCTAGGTACACTTTAAGATAGTTCATGATGTATCTAGGTACACTTTAAGAGTTAATGATGTATCTAGGTACACTTTAAGAGTTAATGATGTATCTAGGTACACTTTAAGAGTTCATGATGTATCTAGGTACACTTTAAGAGAGTTCATGATGTATCTAGGTACACTTTAAGAGAGTTCATGATGTATCTAGGTACACTTTAAGAGAGTTCATGATGTATCTACACTTTAAGAGAGTTCATGATGTATCTAGGTACACTTTAAGAGAGTTCATGATGTATCTAGGTACACTTTAAGAGAGTTCATGATGTATCTACACTTTAAGAGAGTTCATGATGTATCTAGGTACACTTTAAGAGAGTTCATGATGTATCTAGGTACACTTTAAGAGAGTTCATGATGTATCTAGGTACACTTTAAGAGAGTTCATGATGTATCTAGGTACACTTTAAGAGTTCATGATGTAACTAGGTACACTTTAAGAGAGTTCATGATGTATCTAGGTACACTTTAAGAGAGTTCATGATGTATCTAGGTACACTTTAAGAGAGTTCATGATGTATCTAGGTACACTTTAAGAGAGTTCATGATGTATCTAGGTACACTTTAAGAGAGTTCATGATGTATCTAGGTACACTTTAAGAGTTCATGATGTATCTAGGTACACTTTAAGAGAGTTCATGATGTATCTAGGTACACTTTAAGAGAGGTCATGATGTATCTAGGTACACTTTAAGAGAGTTCATGATGTATCTAGGTACACTTTAAGAGAGTTCATGATGTATCTACACTTTAAGAGAGTTCATGGTGTATCTAGGTACACTTTAAGATAGTTCATGATGTATCTAGGTACACTTTAAGAGTTAATGATGTATCTAGGTACACTTTAAGAGTTAATGATGTATCTAGGTACACTTTAAGAGAGTTCATGATGTAACTAGGTACACTTTAAGAGAGTTCATGATGTATCTAGGTACACTTTAAGAGAGTTCATGATGTATCTAGGTACACTTTAAGAGAGTTCATGATGTATCTAGGTACACTTTAAGAGTTCATGATGTATCTAGGTACACTTTAAGAGAGTTCATGATGTATCTAGGTACACTTTAAGAGAGTTCATGATGTATCTACACTTTAAGAGAGTTCATGATGTATCTACACTTTAAGAGAGTTAATGATGTATCTAGGTACACTTTAAGAGAGTTCATGATGTATCTACACTTTAAGAGAGTTCATGATGTATCTAGGTACACTTTAAGAGAGTTCATGATGTGTCTAGGTACACTTTAAGAGAGTTCATGATGTATCTAGGTACACTTTAAGAGAGTTCATGATGTATCTACACTTTAAGAGACTTCATGATGTATCTAGGTACACTTTAAGAGAGTTCATGATGTGTCGGGGGCAGCGTGAGCCTCCCACGCGTTACTCCTCGCCACTGAGAGATCGAGCTGCGCAGGTGAAAAGATGCGACTGCTGTTACCTCAAGTACCGGAGGGGACTTGTGCTATGTATGACTTAGGCCCCGTTTAGACGGAAACGCTAGCAGGTGAATCCGCAAAAATATTTTTTCAGATGTGCCTTTCGTTTATACGGAAACGGCGTTTTTACGGGGTGAAACCGTAAAAAAGTGAGACCACCTTCCAGGGTGGAATTCCTAAAAACGGTAAACCTTTGCGCTCTCATCTAAACTGTCAAACCGCATAAAACGATGACGAAAGGGTCGTCAAGGCTCTCGTCGCGCCTACTGCTTACATCACAGGCATGCGCCAGTAGCCTAGAAGCGTAAACAAAGCATGTCTGATTCTATTCATGGCGATCACCTGAAGGCTACATTGGCAGTACTTTTAAATACACAAGAATCTGTCCCGCGGCTATCACAACTATTATGACTGGACTCACTGTCTGTGAGTGACTCTGCTTTGGTCCAATCACATTCCCCACCCACACTCTGCGAATCAGAGGCAGAGTAGGGCGGGTCTTCACAGCACATCATGTGACATATGCGCCAATCGTGTGACAGCGGGGGGTTCCGTTGTCTCGAGTTGTTACAGCCTCGTCTGCACGGAGAATTCCACCCCAAAACACTAGTCTAAACGCAAAATTAAAAGTGAGACCGCAAGACGACTTTTGCGGTTTCTGTTCAGACTCTCTCCGTCTAAACGTAGCCTTAGTCCACATTGCAGCCGGCTTGTGGGAGGCAAGAAACAGCGTTCGTGACAGGGGAGGGTTGAATTGGATGATACGAAATTGGGATGGGAGAAAATATAGAAAATGGGATAAAAATATCTACAGCAAGAATTCTGGGTCTCAATGAATCCAAAATGTCAATGTGGTTAGAAGTGGTGGAGAGAATAAAAGCTAGCTTATAATGGTAGTGTCTGGTTAGGTGCGAGGGATAGTGGAGGTACTTCTCAAGGTGGGGTCCGGGAGGGGGGGGTTCGAGCTGAGCATATGTGTGTAGGTTTTTTTTTTTTTTTAGATAACAGGTATTATGGGTATATCTTATATAAAACAACTAACCAAAAGGTGATCTCATTGGATGTGCCCTGACAATTAATGCTTGTATATCTTATCGTGTGTTGTCATGTTTGTTTATATGTTTGTTTAAAAAATAATAAAAAAATAAAATACAAAAAAATAAAATGGGATAAAAAGTGGATAAAAAAGAAAAAGAGAGTTCATGATGTATCTAGGTACGCTTTAAGAGACTTCATGATGTATCTAGGTACACTTGAGAGTTCATGATGTATCTAGGTACACTTTAAGAGACTTCATGATGTATCTAGGTACACTTTAAGAGACTTCATGATGTATCTAGGTACACTTGAGGGTTCATGATGTATCTAGGTACGCTTTAAGAGACTTCATGATGTATCTAGGTACACTTTAAGAGAGGTCATGATGTACTGTATCTAGGTACGCTGAGAATGAGGGCGGCTTCTGAACCTTCTTAGCTTGGGCCCTACTTCCGTTCATCTGGGACATTGTATCCTTGTCTTGTGTTAATTACAGCTCCATGAAATTATGTAGATGAGAAAAATAGCAATACTTTGTCTCATAGGGGACTACTACCGTATAATTTCATTGAGCTGTAATCAACACAACACAAGGATTCAATGTCCCCGATGACATCACCAGTGGCCATATTCAAAGTCATCCACTCTCAATAACTGTCAAACTAAATAAATTTACAGTTTTAGAGTTTTGGGATGTGTGTGAGATTATGTGAAGTATAAATCAGTATTGCTTTTTGGGCGAAGTGCCCCTTTAAGGACAGTACTTGATTAAATGTACTCAGTTACTTTACACACCTTCCCCATCAGGATGGATAGGAGTGGCCAGTATATAAAACAGAGTAGCTGCCCTAGCGGTACTGGCGGCGTGTTGTTCGAACAATCGCCTCCCGCTGATTATCCCATATCCCCCTATTGTCGCTTGACATCTTATTTGGATAAAGAAACGATCCGCACGGCTGCAAACGTCTACAGATTATTGGACGAAATGGAATAATATTGTCTGCGATGAATCATCAACTTATTCACTCTAAGTCACACAACATCTGTTCCTCTCCTCCCATGTTCTTGTCTTTGGGAAATGTGAGTCTGCAAAGGATAAAGCGCTTCCTCCAGGCTACAGCAGTCAGAGGCAAAGTTATTGGGCCTGGATGTTTGAAGCTTCAGGGTAATTTATGACAGATGGGCCGGTGCAGAATTGTTTGGCTCGTATATCACGCAGAAGGCTAGTAGCGTGCCATCGGTCCCTCGTTGGACCACAGCTACTATCTGCTATCAGGGTTCTACATCAGAATGTGAGCCTCTTACACCGGTACCATCTTTCATTTCTCTGTCACATGTGGCCACTGGGGTCCATTAGTGGTGGTTCAACATGCTAGTTGAACCTTTGGTCGGCTGTTAAAGAAGAAAGTATGGTGATGAATAGGATGAATAATTACTATATCGACTTATTGTACACTATATGGACATGTACTTGATGGTTTTACAGACCTCGATGTTGCAGTTTTACATTTGAACTTTTTTATTTAATTTTATTTACATAGAATGGTCCTCATTCTCAAACATGTTCGTAAGTACTTTTTATTTTTTTTATTATTGATCTTTTCCCCCCTCCATTTTCCTCTGATTTTCTCCCATCCCAATGTTAGTCGTTATGCCAATTCCCAATCCCCTTCCTGGTCGCTGCACACTTACCCCCCACAGTCGGTCTGGGGAGTGGAGGCTATCACGTGCTTCCTCCGACACACGTCCAGCCAATCAACCGCTTCTTTTCACCTGGCGGATTCTCATTGAGAGGGCGTAGCATGTGGAAGGATCACACTATCCCACTCAAGTCCTATCCGCGCTTAGCAGGCGCCCCGACCGAACTGTAGGAGTCGCTGTTTACAACGACCCGGACCCATCCCGCCAGCTTCTCCCACCCTCTAATACTGCCAATTGTATTAGTGTGAATGGCCAGCCAAGCTGGTGACAACCCCGGAGCTGTGAGCTGGATTCGAACAGGCGAATCTAGCCGCTCCGGGGTTTGGTGACGAACGCAATCTCCGTTACGCCACCTGACCGCCCCCTTGTAAGTACCTTTGTAACTATCTTGGTAAAAAGTTTGTACTAACAAATTTACAAAAATCCCCCTCTGGATTCCTGAACACGTGAAACGGTCTTCGTAGGTGGCCAAAATCAACGCAGCTGGGTTCCCATGAATGAAAAACGTCACTCATTCTTAACACATTGAGTGCCAGCCACGAGAAATCTCGTGATTTCATGCCATGCGTTGAGTGCCAGGGACGATAAATCTCGTTATTTAATCGTTATTGCTTTTATTATTTTTTTCATCAATCTAGCCTCACGGTATCATTGGGACTGTCTATGAGCTCGAACAGGTAAAATACCACCCCCTATTGTCTCCCGGATGGTAATGCACCCATTGGATTGGACTCAATGGAAATGCATTGGGGGGGGGGAAACGGAATCCACATTTAACTTCTCAGGCATGTAACCGGAGACGATTGGATTCATTGTGGACACTCAGAGCAGCTTGGATTATGTGTTTCGAGTACCTAACGTTGGATCAATAAACGTGATCGATATTTGGAATGGCGATCAGGAATTGGAATAATCTTTTTGCAGAACATCTGATGTGAGGTAAGGAATCTATGTTACCAGTCTTGGGGTAATCAGAATTGTTCACATATATCTCAACGTGTCTGTGTGTGTGTGTGTGCGTGTATGACGTTAGCGCTGACCAGGTCATAGATAATCGATTTTTCAGCCCGCTTCTCTAGCGTGCATAAGTACACATATACTATCGATAATCTAGCGTTTATTTGAAAACGATTCATAAATCAGCCGGAAAAATGACAACGTGTTGTGTGTATTTCAGTAAAGAGCTATTATCACGGAATCTTTTTTTTTCTTTTTTGTAATTTCCAAAAACGTTCGTTTTTCAAAACAGTATAAAACGGAAATGCACAGATGAAAAAACAATCCGTTTCGTACATGTTGACTGCAAGCAAGTCATTGATAAGCGAGGGCATATTAGACACATAGCCATATATATAATATAGAAATAGCTCCGTGAAAATCATGAAATATTGGAAAATCAGTCCAAAAAGGCTAGCATTCAAGCGATAAATCGTGCGCCCCCTGCTGGCACTCAAAGTGTTAAACTGGAAGCTCATTCTCGCACACCTGAATTTGCATACAGACACGCCCCATCAGGTCCTTATAAGGCGAGGGCCACGTGCAAAACAGCGAGAGGCTCAACATTGCATCTGCTCCGTGCTGACCCCTGTATTCAACAGGTAGCGTGGAAGCAATTTGCGACTGATCAACATTAGATTAGATTCAAATGTATTGTCATTATACAGCACAAGTACAATACAACATCCAACCAGAGTGCAAATGTAACAGTAAAGTGCAATAGTAACATACAATGCACAAGTGATGAAACTGGTAAAAGGCTTCATTTGGGATAAATAGTTGGTGATTGCGTTCAAGTCGATTCTACAGACATCCTCGGAATTAAATAATTATAATAAAGATAAATACGACAATATTTGTATCATTAACAATTACGTTTTGCATTTATAGTCATGACTCAATGAGGCATCGTGAGCATTACACACACACTGCAAACTAAAGTGTGTGTGTGCATGCTGAGCCTGAGAATGAGGACCAATGTCTCCAATATTTTTGTGCTGCTTCTGTCCCCCTCGTCTGCTCTCACTGTCTGCCACTTAGGCGGGGCTCAGTGGCGGTGTTTCCATTGTACGTACACACACACACACACACACACACACACACACACACACACACACACACACACACACACACACACACACACACACACACACACACACACACACACACACACACACACACACACACACACACAGTGGACAGCAGGCAGCAGTGAACCAGCCAGGTGAAGTGTTACTCCAGGCTAATAGGTGGACAGCAGGCAGCAGTGAACCAGCCAGGTGAAGTGTAGAGATGACGTGTTACTCCAGGCTAATAGGTGTTTTTCTTGAAGAAGGCACAATTCCAGCCAGAAAGTTTGTAAGAATAATTGGACTTTTGTTTCAAAGCCACATTCCACAGCTCTGGTGTGGGAACATTTGGGGTTTAATGAGAGAGGAGAGCCCATTAATATAGTGAGCGAGCCGGTATGTCAGCTGAATGACTTTCATTCTTCTCCATTGAGCGAATACTTTCATCTGTGTGCTGGAACGCAGGCGGCAGAGGCTCTGTGTTTTGGGTCAGACTCAAAACCGGAGTCCGGAGGGGATGAGACTGGAGGGGATGAGTCTGGAGGGGATGAGTCTGGAGGAGATGAGTCCGGAGAAGATGAGACTGGAGGGGATGAGTCTGGAGGGGATGAGTCTGGAGGGGATGAGACTGGAGGGGATGAGTCTGGAGGGGATGAGACTGGAGGGGATGAGTCTGGAGGGGATGAGACTGGAGGGGATGAGTCTGGAGGGGATGAGACCGGAGGGGATGAGTCTGGATGGGATGAGTCCGGAGAAGATGAGACTGGAGGGGATGAGTCTGGAGGGGATGAGTCTGGAGGGGATGAGACTGGAGGGGATGAGTCTGGAGGGGATGAGACCGGAGGGGATGAGTCCGGAGGGGATTAGTCTGGAGGGGATGAGTCTGGAGGGGATGAGACCGGAGGGGATTAGTCTGGAGGGGATGAGTCTGGAGAAGATGAGACTGGAGGGGATGAGACTGGAGGGGATGAGTCTGGAGGGGATGAGTCCGGAGGGGATGAGTCTGGAGGGGATGAGACTGGAGGGGATGAGTCTGGAGGGGATGAGTCTGGAGAAGATGAGACTGGAGGGGATGAGTCTGGAGGGGATGAGTCTGGAGAAGATGAGTCCGGAGGGGATGAGTCTGGAGGGGATGAGTCCGGAGGGGATGAGTCCGGAGGGAATGAGTCAGGAGGGATGAGTCTGGAGGGGATGAGTCTGGAGGGGATGAGTCTGGAGGGGATGAGTCCGGAGGGGATGAGTCTGGAGGGAATGAGTCCGGAGGGGATGAGTCTGGAGGGAATGAGTCCGGAGGGGATGAGTCTGGAGGGGATGGAGTACAAACTCACGTGTATTATCTGTACCCTTCAGTGGCTGCATGTCTCTCCCTCGTCATTCTCTCCTCTCTCCCCTCCCCTTACTTTGTTTTTTAAAGGAATCAGCCGTAGACGGCTTCATTTTGCGCACTTGATTGCTTAAATGGGTTTAATAGCCGATGGTCTTCACAATGAATGAGCTGTTTCAGCTCTGATCCGCGCTGTTTCCTCGATTGAGGAAGACTATGCAAAGGTACCAGTTGCCTGTTCCAGTCAGGGAGGCACGTAACGTTATTACAGGCTGTAGTTACACACGCCTGGCATGCTCAGCTCATAGAAAGATGAGCAATACCGGTGCAATATGTCAAACTATAACCTTAAAATACATGACATGACTGCATTGTTTAATGAACCATACAATTTCACCCCCACTCGACACTAAGAGCCACTAAGTCAAATATGAACTGTACTTCTCCCCAAAATAGTTTGCATATGCGGCCATTTCGCTTGCAATCTATAGCCCTGAAATGACAACCTTAAAGTGAGATGCTCACATTATTATATCAGTGACATAAAATATTGCAATTATTTCTGCGACAGTGGCTCCGGGGGTAGAGCTGTCGTCTGGTAATCAGAAGGTTCCCAGTTAGATTCCCACTCCTCCCGGGCAGCGTGTCGAAGTTTCCTTGAGCAAGAGACTTAACCCCCTAACTGCTCCCGATGAGCAGGTTGGCACCTTGCATGGTTGCCTCCGCCGTCGTTGTGTGAATGTGTGATTGAATGGGTGAATGTGAGGAACAAAATTGCAAAGCGCTTTGGATAAAAGCTGTTAAATGCACCATCTAACAAAAGTAGTCGTAACATGCCTAGTGATGAACCTACGTAAAATGTATCTACTGGTTGTGCTGACAAAAATATTAATAATAATAAATCACTGTGCGTCGGAGCAGAAAGCGTAAAGCGCTGAGATGGTAAACTGTGCATTTACAACTTGTGCCTCACATTCACCCATTCACTCACACATTCACACACTGACGGCAGAGGCGCCCATGCAAGGCGCCAACCTGCACATCGGGAGCAATTAGGGATTAAGTGTCTTGCTCAAGGACACTTCGACACGTTGCCCGGGCGGAGCGGGAATCGAACCTGTGAACCTTCCGACTGCTATGCCTCCTGAGCTACTGCCGCCCCCTCGCTGAGTTTGTAAACGTAAACGAGGAAGTGCACACTGCACCCCGGTGCCTCTGTCAGCCAGCCCACAGCGCAGGCCACAGGGGAGGATAATGGAGGCCATGTATCACCCCAATGACCTGCTCCCAGACTGGGGAAGCAGCAGCAGTTGAGCGGCATGCAGCTGATTGTTACTGGGGGGAGAGCGCCGCAGGTGCCCTGCATCACACTGTGTGTTGAGTGCTCTTAAGCTGAGGCAGCTTGGAGGGGCTGGAGAACACATGCTGTGTCTCCACAGCAGAAGCAGCTCTCCTGGACATCACAGCAATCCCAGCAAACCCCCCTGGGTCGCAGGCTGAACCCAAAACCCCAGAAGAGAAGAATATCTGTTGGATTACTCCCCCCACCCCTCCACCCCCACTCCCCATAGTTGGGACAATAAAACGATTGTCTTGAGAGAGAGAGAGAGAGAGAGAGAGAGAGAGAGAGAGAGAGAGAGAGAGAGAGAGACCAGGAGATCCTTTTTGGGTAGGGTTTATCTACAATTATATGGTTTATCACCATAATGTTCTAAAAAAAAAAGAATAGATACAAAATTAATAAATAAAATTCTAAAAATAACGTTTTTTTTTTATATATAAATATAAAAAAGTAAGCTAGGAAGGCTCAGGACAATGGCCAGGGCTAATGTAAAATGTGTGTGGTGATTAGTAGATGTGCTGTGATTCATATTTACACCCTAACCCAACATGAGCTGGATGATGTCAACAGCCCAAGTGTGCCTAGATCAGATCAGCTAAATAAATTGTAAAACTTTTTTATTACGATGTCAGATGCACATTTTGGGGTAGGACTCTGGCATGTTCATCACCTCGGTCAGGAGGGAGGTTTGTTTAGGGAGGGTTATGGCAGTGGGTTCAAAGCTCTTGCTGAAATTAGCCTCCTTACATAGTAGGGATGTGTATCTGCGACCATAGAGACACAGTGTGAAGTGGTGCTGTGATGGATGGTCTATAGTCCACACGTACACAGATTTTTTAAAACAAATCCTGTCCACACCAGCAGGGTTTTAGAAATGCTCTCGGTCCAATGACGCAAAAACACTTGCGTGAAATGGCCTTGGGGTGGCGACAGTGGCTCAGGAGGTAGAGCAGTCGTCTGGTAATCCGGAGGTTCCCGGTCCGATGCCGAGTGAATGGGTAAAGTGTGAGGAACAAATTGTAAAGCGATTTGGATAAAAGCGCTATGTAAATGCACCTACCATTTACCTGGACGGGAGACTGCAGGGAGCTCTCCAAGTCTCTGTGGGCCTGATCCGACAGAAAATACAATCTGTGTACTGTGGACAGGGCCATTAGTTAGGGTATTAACGTTTTCCTTAAGCTCTGATGGATTTGTGTTGAAATGACTTGTAATCATTAAGGCCTTAGGAGCCGTTGTAATGTGTGATTGTTTTTCTGTGTTCCCCTGGAGGACACACGCGCTGTCTCTCCACCCCCCTGCCTGCATTGCATTATCTCTAGTTTCACACATTTGGCTGAAAAGTGCTTCACAGTTGTCTCCTGTTTATCAATGTCAGAACAGAGGGTTCCTGGACCCTTCAGATCACAGTTGAACTCAGGCTGAATGGAGGAACTGCATGAGTGGATGTGCCAGCTGTGAAACCGTGCTTTTTGACTATAGAATAGAATAGAAGTACTTCAGCACCACAAATCGCTCACAATAAACATTTAGGTAGTAAAAAAAAATCTAAAATAAGAATAAGAATTCGAATACACAGTCAAAGATATACATATACATACAAAATATGTATATACCTTCTAAAAGGTGTATATATACCTATAATCTGGGGTGAGGAGAGCAGCACCACCCTGTCTCCAATAGGAACAGACATCAAGTCATTACTACGTAGTTCTAGACTGTTGTTTTGTTACGGTTTCACCCGTCTACATGAATACACTGTATTTTTTTTTATGTTTCCCAAAATCTTCACCCTGGCAGGAGTTTTCATAAAGGTCGGGTTTTAGTGACCTAAAGCGCAGTTTGCGTTGTGGACGAAACGCCAAACAAACCACATAGAGAATTATTTTTATTTTCAATTTTCTTTTGACAACACAACACCAACAACAACAACAACAACAACAACAACAACAACAACAACAACAACAACAACAATAATAATAATAATAATAATAATAATAATAATAATAATAATAATAATAATAATAATAATAATAATAATAATAATAATAATAATAATAATAATAATAATAATAATAATAATAATAATAATAATAATAATAATGACAAGATAATAAGAAATAAGAAATACAGACCAAAACTTAACTAATAAATACAAGCTACTAAGTAGAAAATAAAAACACCACAAACAACATTAGACAATAGACATACATTTGCACTCGTTCTTAATAACATTTGCAACTAGCAACTGCAAGTAGAAATATTCTTTTGAAACCAAATGGTTCCATATTGGACTTGAGATCCCAAAAGGGCAATGGCAATCAGCATGCACTTTTAACATTCCATGTCCTTGCTCTACATTAGCATAAAGCCAGATTATTTACATCATCTCTTTGACTTCCTCATCCTTCCTCATCCTGTTTTAGCCTGTTCTTTCTTGCCTGCCTCAGCATCATCTCCAGCAGGAAAGAGGTCAGAGTAGCTAGCGTTAATCTTAATGCCATTAGAATACTTTGGGAGAGCCAATAAAGAGCCACTTCTTGTCTTGTCAGCCAAGTGGGTTACGATATGTTGATCACACCTGGGGCACCTCATCAAAGAGCAGGTGTCCCAGATGTTCTCTATTGGCTTGGGATCACTCAAGGTTTTTGGTTTTGTTTCAGTTTTACAGATGAGTTCGGGTCGAGAAAAGACCTGTGCTTGAGTTGTGTTTGGTTGTGAGTGTATTTTGTGTTAATAAACGACCGTTTTGGTCATTTAAAGCCGCTAGCCTAGCTGTTGGCCAAAAACACCTCTCCCGGAGTTTTAAGGCTAGTGGTCTGCTTCCATTCATCTGTGCTAAGCTAGGCTAGCTTGCAGCCGGATAGCTTTCTACTGCATGCACAGAGAGGAAATTGTTATCTATCTTCTTGTCTGAGTCTGGAGAAAACGGTAAGCGCATTTCCCATAATATTGGCGTGTTCCTTTAATAACAAATCAAATTATTTGTAAAGCCTGAAATCACAAGGTAATGCCCCCATGGGCTGTATAAGTCTTCTTTAAACAAGTCAAGAAGAAACATCACAATAAATGAAGAACAAAATAAAATCCAAAATAAAATCCAAATATGCGACATTCCCCATCGAAGGTAAGGAAAAACTCACTAAAAACCTAGCAATAGGAAAAAAGTACCACAGGCGATGTGGAGGAGAGAAACCTAAGATGGGCCGTTCAACTTGGATGTCAGTGATAATATAGTGTTGCTATGGATGATCGATGGGTGGAGAATAAAACAAGCGAATAGTTTGTATGTATATACATATACGTGTTAACGTGTAATAAAACACATATATGTACATGCAATAGCAACTGAGGTACATACGAATTTTTTAAAACATTTTAATAGAATAGAGCTAAGAACAACAACAACAAAAGAAAAAGCATAGGGAAACGAGCGCTGGTATGAAAATAAGATAAAAGCTAAAGTCGAGGCTCAGAGCTCAACATATCTACTTTCTCTCCCAATGCCGTATCCTGGGAACAAATTTGCACCAACACATTCACAATGACTAACAACACTAACCTTCAATTAATCCAATATAAGGTGTTACACAGAGTACATATCACACAGCACAGGATGTTTCAAATGGGATTTGCAAGCACAGATGTATGCTCCCATTGCACCCTCAACACCCCAGACAACTATTTCCATGCCACCTGGCTCTGCCCACCTGTTCAAGACTTCTGGAATTCCGTCATCAATACACTATCCCGGGTCATGAGCTGCAGCATTCCTCTCCTCCCTCTGCCTACTTGGGGATACTACTGCTATCAATTTATTAGTCCAGAACAACAAACCCCTACTCGTTTCTCTAGCTGTTGCCAAGAAAACTATCCTCTTAAACTGGAAGACAAGAAAAAATTGGAATACTGGGCAATGGTTGGGCCTTCTCTCAAATTACATATCACAGGAAACAATCTCAACCGTGGATCACATCGAAGTCTCACAATTTAATAACATCTGGGAATTGCTTGTGGATAATCTAGGCTCCTAATCATAGGAGATTGACCTGTGAGCCATCCACTCCATAACCCACCCTTCTCTCAATCCCCCTCCTCACCCGCTACTTTACTCACTCCCCTCTCTGCCCCCCCCCCTTTCCCTTGTCATGTGTATTCGTTGTTGTCCTTCATTGTCTTTAGTTGTAATTTGTTTGTCAATGTCTAGTCTGAGTTCCCCCCCTCCGAGAGGGCAATGAAATATATTTTTTTAATATTTTTCTTATTTTACTACACTTTTTATTTAATTTTGTACTGTAAACAGTTCAAACGTATAATAAATAATAAAGTTGTCCCCCGAAGAGGGGGGGGGGGGGGGGGGGGGGGTGTGGGTGGATGGAGTGCCCTCAAAAAAGGGCCAGGAAAAAAGCAAAAAAAAAAAGAAGAAACTCTGGCAGCTAAGTGTAAGTAAGATTGTTCAGTGTCGAACTTGAGTGCTACGGAATAGTAGTAGTATAGATATATTAGCATAGTAGGTAGTAATATAGACACGGTAGATTCCTTAGTAGCAAAGTGCACAATAGTAGAAGACAGTACGAAGGTTAGTAGTTAAAAAAATCTATATATTTCAAAGTTGGGCGGTTTTCAGCTGTCCTCAGCTGTGGTGGGAAGTTCATTCTACCATTGTGGAGCGAGGACCGAGAATAGCCTGCATCTTTGCTATGACAGCTGATTCTCTGCTGATTCTCTGCTGATTCTCTGCTGATTCTCTATGACAGCTGCTTCTCTGCTGATTCTCTGCTGATTCTCTATGACAGCTGATTCTCTATGACAGCTGATTCTCTGCTAATTCTCTGCTGATTCTCTGCTGATTCTCTGCTGATTCTCTATGACAGCTGATTCTCTGCTGATTCTCTATGACAGCTGATCCTCTGCTGATTCTCTGCTGATTCTCTGCTGATTCTCTATGAATGCTGATTCTCTGCTGATTCTCTATGACAGCTGATTCTCTGCTGATTCTCTATGAATGCTGATCCTCTGCTGATTCTCTGCTGATTCTCTATGACAGCTGATCCTCTGCTGATTCTCTGCTGCTTCTCTGCTGATTCTCTGCTGATTCTCTGCTTATTCTCTGTTGATTCTCTATGAATGCTGATTCTCTGCTGATTCTCTATGACAGCTGATTCTCTGCTGATTCTCTATGAATGCTGATTATCTGCTGATTCTCTGCTGATTCTCTATGAATGCTGATTATCTGCTGATTCTCTGCTGATTCTCTGCTGATTCTCTATGAATGCTGATTCTCTGCTGATTCTCTGCTGATTCTCTATGAATGCTGCTTCTCTGCTGATTCTCTGCTGATTCTCTGCTCATTCTCTATGAATGCTGCTTCTCTGCTGATTCTCTATGACAGCTGATTATTTGCTGATTCTCTATGAATGCTGATCCTCTGCTGATTCTCTGCTGATTCTCTATGAATGATGATTCTCTGCTGATTCTCTATGACAGCTGATCCTCTGCTGATTCTCTGCTGATTCTCTGCTGATTCTCTATGACAGCTGATCCTCTGCTGATTCTCTGCTGCTTCTCTGCTGATTCTCTGCTGATTCTCTGCTTATTCTCTGTTGATTCTCTATTTTTTTTATTTTACCTTTATTTTACCAGGTAGTCACTTGAGATCAAAGATCTCTTTTTCGAGCAAGACCTGGCCAAAATGGCAGCAAAAACAAAAAACAAACATACAAAAATACATAAAAGGCAAAGTGGGGCAAGGGGATACATTTGAGCTGCAGCAAATCA
This sequence comes from Notolepis coatsorum, assembly GCF_963971535.1. Classification (NCBI taxonomy): domain Eukaryota; kingdom Metazoa; phylum Chordata; class Actinopteri; order Aulopiformes; family Paralepididae; genus Notolepis; species Notolepis coatsorum. The sequence goes on along the minus strand of NC_140176.1, from coordinate 45,139,356 downwards.
GATTGAATGGGATTGGGGGAGATTGGAGGGTAGGGTAAAAAGGTAGAAAGAGGATGGAAGGTGAGGCCCTGCAGGAGGTTGCTGGGGAGAGAAGGTCAGGTTAAAAACATAAAATATAACAGCACATTATGCAGTGAAGCAGCGACATTCTCCCATCTCATTCTTTAAAATGCCCTTAATTTGAACTTTAAAATCAGATATGGTAGTGAGGGCCTGCAGTTTCAAAGTTTTTTGAAGTCCATTCCAGGCAGAAGGAGCAGAGAACATGAAGGCCCTTTTCCCAAACTCTGTGCGGGTTCTGGGTACTGAGGCATATAAATAGTCCTGGGATCGTAAGCTGTAAAATGGGTTTGATGTGATGGTGAGGTATGAACCGAGGTAAAAAGGGAGCTGACCAATAATTGCTTTATAAATGAAGGTGTACCAATGAAGCAGTCTACGGGCAGTCAAGGACGGCCAGTTAACTTTAGCATACAGAGTGCAATGATGGGTAAGTGATCTATATCCAGAAATAAATCTTAATACACCATGGTAAGCAGTGTCCAACATGTGTAGTGAGGTGGAACAGGCATTCATGTATAAAACATCACCATAATCTAATACTGGTAAAAAAGTGGCAGCAACTAGTTGCTTCTTTGCATTAAAAGAAAAGCACGATTTGTTTCTGAAAAAGAAACCCAACCTCACTTTTAGCCTCTTGACCAGGCTTTCAACGTGTGGTTTAAAAGACAAGCCGTCATCAAGTAAAAAGCCAAGGTATTTAAAAGTCGACACAATCTGAATAGGAATGCCTTGCGATGTGTGTATAGAGGCAAGACAAGGCATTTTTGTTTTGGATTTAGTAAAAATCATCATTTTTGTTTTTTCCGGATTTAAAACAAGCTTTAGTTGCTGAAGTTGGGATTCTATTTCTTTAAACGTATTTTGCAAACTTTCCAGAGCTTTTGTCAACGTATTAGCACAACAGTAAATGACAGTGTCATCAGCATAAAAATGAAAGTTTGCATTTGGAACATTTTTGCCTAGATTATTGATATAGATTGTAAATAACAATGGTCCTAGAACAGAACCTTGTGGCACCCCCTTGTGGACAGATAAAACATCAGAATAAAAACCATCAGCCTGAACACATTGAGTCCTGTCAGCAAGATAATTACAGAACCAGCCAACAGCAGAGTCAGACAGTCCTACATTAATTAGCCTATGCTTCATTATATTATGGTCCACTGTATCAAATGCCTTTGAAAAATCAATAAAAAGGGAAGCACAATGTTGTTTCCTATCTAAAGCCCCAATTATGTCGTTTACTACCTTTGTAGCTGCTGTAACGGTACTGTGACATTTCCTAAAACCAGATTGATCACAAGATAAAATAGCATTGTTATATAAGAACTCCTTCAGCTGATTACTTACCAGAGTTTCTAGTATCTTGGCTAAAGCTGACAAATTAGAAATTGGCCTGTAGTTGTTGGGGTTTGAAGGCTCACCACCTTTTAACAGGGGTAGAACATGAGCCTTTTTCCAAATCTTGGGTATTTCATTACAAGTCAAGGTTAAGTTAAAAATATAAGTTAGAGGTTCTGCAATAAAATCAGCAGAAAGCTTTAAATAATAGGGATCCAGTTTGTCTGGCCCAGCTCGTTTTTTAGGATTCAAATTCTTAAGGGCTTTATGCACTTCACCAATAGAGAAGGGCTGAAAATCAAATGTATTATGTGATGGGGGCTCAGTTTCAAGTGGGACCTGTGTTGTGGTATTGTTTGTTACTTGATCAAAGAGAAACCCAGAAGAGACAAAGTGTTTGTTAAAGCAGTTGAGCATCTCAGTTTTCTCATACACAGTAGATAGACCAGATACAATACAGGGTGGAAGACCAGCTGTGCTATTTGGGGATAAGGATTTGATTGTCTGCCAAAATTTCTGTGGGTTATTTAGGTTTTCTGTTGTGAGAGTGAGATAAAAACTTGATTTGGCCTTCTTTACTAAGGAAGTACATTTATTTCTTAAACATCTAAAAGTGGTCCAGAGAGCTTCAGAGTTTGCCTTCCTTGCCTTGGCCCAGATGAGATTCCTTTCTCGTATGAGGTTGGATAAATCTTTAGAAAACCAGGGGTTATCCCTGCCCCTAACTCTATACTTCCTAAAGGGGGCGTGTCTGTCTACAATTGGCAAAAACATATCCAGGAAGAGATTCCATGCTAATTCAACGTCAGGTATTAAAGAGACCCTGCTCCAATCATTTAGGTACATATCCTGCCAAAATCCCTGTTCAGAAAAGTGCTTTGTATCACGTTTAATAATGTAGCGAGGTTTTGACTTCGATATCTTTGTATCCCTAACACCCGCAATAACACAATGGTCACTCACGTCATTAGGAAACATGCCTATCGAGGTATACTTATGAGGATTATTTGTTAAGAACAAGTCAATAAGTGTAGATTTTTCAGGACATTTCAGATTTGGGCGAGTTGGGGAGAGTATTAATTGCGTAAAATTCATTGAATTGCAATATGCTTTAAATTCATCTGACGCCGGAGATAACCAGTCCCAATTGAAATCACCAACAATGACTATTTCATTGTCCGTTAATTGGGAAATAATGTCAGATATTGCGGCTAACGTTTCCTTTACAGCAGAATTAGGTCTGTAACAGCCGACAACCGTGACATTGCAACCCTTTGATAATTCAATTTGTAAGGCGATTATTTCGAACTGCTTAGGTATAGATTTCGTTACTAACACTTTGGTGTGGTATTTGGATTTAACATAGACAGCTATGCCACCACCACGTTTAGGACGATCAGTACGACTTAAATTATAGCCATCAATGGAAATGTCGTTATCGCAAATAGATTTGTTTAACCAAGTCTCAGAAATTATAATGATATCAGCTCCCGTTGTCTGCGCCCAGATTCGAACAAAATCAATTTTCGGCAAGAGACTTCTAACATTTACATGAATGATGCCAAGTCCAGATCTTGCATTGAAGTCAGAAGGAGTCTGAATACAATGAAGATCAGGACCAGGATTTGGTTGAACATTACCAGAGATCATCAGCAGTAACACAACCATGCATCTTAATTTAGCCATTTTAGGGGAGTTACACTTTGAATTGACATCAGAGCTTAGAATGGAGTAGAAAAGAGAGTCCGTTGACATAGTGAAATAGTTTTTTAGTGCATAGTGACATATCATGGTAACAGACAATTGATCTGGGGATAAAGTCACAATTCTAGTAGGTCTACTACACCTGAACCTAGATAGAAAGGTCCAAGTGGATTTTGTGTGCTGGAGTGATAAACGAGACGAGAAAAGTTCACCAAGTCCATTTCCTTGCTGTTCCATTTGTGTTAGCAAATAGAACAGAGTTAGTACAGCGAACGCAACACGCATGATTTCAGCAAAAGTTCGATGCACAACAGAACGGCTTTGAACACAAATGTGTATGAGAGGGTAGGGGATTCGAGGGGTAGCAGTTGGACGAGACCAGGGGGAGGTATGAGAGGATCGCAGAGGGGTAAGGGGTCATTGACTAGACCCGGAGCCAGGCCCGGGAACAGCAAGCAGTGTGAGATGAGCAGACCGATTATAGGAGAGGAGTGAAGAGCAGCACAGTTGATGGTGATGCTTGGTGGTGTTTAGTCAGACGCAGTTGACAGTGACTCAGCTATTGTAGCAGCAAGCAGGAGTTTAGCAGTAAGCATGTAGTTCAGCTCAAAGATTGATTTTCATGTAGCATGTAGACTACTGTTGCTTCCAGACAAAATGATTGGGAATTTAATCCAGTTCAGCCGACATTAGTCGAGGTAAAAACAGAGACTGATTGATTGATTATCAATCAGACAAACTCACAACTCAGTTGACAGTGACTCAGCTATTGTAGCAGCAAGCAGGAGTTTAGGAGTAAGCACGTAGTCCAGCTCAAAGATTGATTTTCATGTAGCATGTAGACTACTGTTGCTTCCAGACAAAATGATGAATTTAATCCAGTTCAGCCGACATTAGTCGAGGTAAAAACAGAGACTGATTGATTGATTATCAATCAGACAAACTCACAGCTCAGTTGACAGTGACTCAGCTATTGTAGCAGCAAGCAGGAGTTTAGGAGTAAGCACGTAGTCCAGCTCAAAGGTTGATTTTCATGTAGCATGTAGACTACTGTTGCTTCCAAGAAAAATGGGAATTTAATCCAGTTTAGCCGACATTAGACGAGGTAAAAACAGAGACAAACTCACAACTCACAAACGTGCAGCCATCTTGGAAAGGGGCGTGAGTGGGAAAGGAAGTGGGCCGTCCCACAGGGGAAGATACAAGGTGATTCTCTGCTGATTCTCTATGACAGCTGATTCTCTGCTGATTCTCTATGAATGCTGATTATCTGCTGATTCTCTGCTGATTCTCTATGAATGCTGATTATCTGCTGATTCTCTGCTGATTCTCTATGAATGCTGATTCTCTGCTGATTCTCTGCTGATTCTCTGCTGATTCTCTATGAATGCTGCTTCTCTGCTGATTCTCTGCTGATTCTCTGCTCATTCTCTATGAATGCTGCTTCTCTGCTGATTCTCTATGACAGCTGATTATTTGCTGATTCTCTATGAATGCTGATCCTCTGCTGATTCTCTGCTGATTCTCTATGAATGATGATTCTCTGCTGATTCTCTATGACAGCTGATCCTCTGCTGATTCTCTATGACAGCTGATTATCTGCTGATTCTCTGCTGATTCTCTATGAATGCTGATTCTCTGCTGATTCTCTATGAATGCTGATTCTCTGCTGATTCTCTATGACAGCTGATCCTCTGCTGATTCTCTATGAATGTTGATTCTCTGCTGATTCTCTGCTGATTCTCTGCTGATTCTCTATGAATGCTGATTCTCTGCTGATTCTCTATGAATGATGATTCTCTGCTGATTCTCTATGACAGCTGATCCTCTGCTGATTCTCTATGACAGCTGATTATCTGCTGATTCTCTGCTGATTCTCTATGAATGCTGATTCTCTGCTGATTCTCTGCTGATTCTCTATGAATGCTGATTCTCTGCTGATTCTCTGCTGATTCTCTGCTGATTCTCTATGAATGCTGCTTCTCTGCTGCTTCTCTATGACAGCTGATTCTTTGCTGATTCTCTATTAATGCTGATTCTCTGCTGATTCTCTGCTGATTCTCTATGACAACTGATCCTCTGCTGATTCTCTATGAATGCTGATTATCTGCTGATTCTCTGCTGATTCTCTATGAATGCTGATTCTCTGCTAATTCTCTGCTGATTCTCTATGAATGCTGATTCTCTGCTGATTCTCTGCTGATTCTCTATGACAGCTGATTCTCTGCTGATTCTCTATGAATGCTGATTCTCTGCTGATTCTCTATGAATGCTGATTCTCTGCTGATTCTCTATGAATGCTGATTATCTGCTGATTCTCTATGAATGCTGATTCTATGCTGATCCTCTGCTGATTCTCTATGAATGCTGCTTCTCTGCTGATTCTCTATGTATATGACAGCTGATCCTCTGCTGATTCTCTATGAATGCTGATTCTCTGCTGATTCTCTATGACAGATGATTCTCTGCTGATTCTCTATGAATGCTGATTCTCTGCTGATTCTCTATGAATGCTGATTCTCTGCTGATTCTCTGCTGATTCTCTATGAATGCTGCTTCTCTGCTGATTCTCTGCTGATTCTCTGCTGATTCTCTGCTGATTCTCTGCTGATTATCTATGACTGCTGATCCTCTGCTGATTATCTATGACTGCTGATTCTCTCTCTTTTTTGTTATTCTCTCATTTCTTTCCCCTCCGCAGTTCGTGGCTCAGTCCAACTGCCAGCAGTTCCTCAACACGGTGTGGTTCGGCGAGACGGCGAGCTACCGACGCAAGCACACCTGCCTCAAGATGGCCACGGTGCTGAGCGTGGCCATGCTGTGGCCGCTGTTGTCGGTGTGCTACCTGCTGGTGCCGCGCTCCCGCGTGGGCCAGATCATACACACCCCCTTCGTCAAGTTCATCATCCACAGCGCCTCCTACTTCACCTTCCTGCTGCTGCTCAACCTCTACTCCCTGGTGTACAACGAGGGGAAGAAGAACACCATGGGCCCCGCGCTGGAGATGATCGACTTCCTGCTCATCCTCTGGATCATAGGTGAGCTTTCGGCCTTAAAAGGTATTAAAAAGTCTTACATTTAATTTGCACAGGTATTACATTTTATTGGGGGGGCAGCCCGGCTGTCGGGCGATTAAATAATATAAAATATATGAAATATTGGCAGCTGGGTGGCGTAGCGGAGATTGCGCTCGTCACCAATGCAAGAGACCCCGGTCTCGAATCCCGGTGTCAGCATTGCCTGCGGCTTGGGCCAGTCGTCATACTATCTCAATTGACAGAGGTAGCGGGTGGAAGTCGATGGGTGGGGATTGGACATTGTGGACAGCGACTCCTACAGGTTGGTTGGGTGACGCCTGCACAGCAGAGACAGGAAGTATCGGGGGCAGCGTGAGCCTCCCACGCGTTACTCCTCGCCACTGAGAGTCCGCGCTGTCTGGTGAAAAGATGCGACAGGCTGCCTCCTCGTGTCCCGGAGGGGACACGTGATGCAAGGCTTCTATCCTCACTACAGCCGACCAGTGGGAGGCATAGTCTAGCAACGTTCGAGACAAGGGAGGGGAGAATTGGCAATACAAAATTGGGATCGGAGAAAAATAGAAAAATAAGGAGAAATAGTGGATAAAAAAGAAATATATATATATGAAATGTTTTTGTATTCAAGTATTTTTTGGCGGGATTACCTGGAGCTTGGTGCGTCTGGCGAGAGCTTGTATGGAACGTGTGAGAAAAGTGCAGCCGCCAGTTTGGTGTCGATATATGTGTTGTTTTCTTTTTGCTAGTATGGTTGTGAAATTGGTATAACATTTTGCTCTAAGTGGTATTATAGGTCTTAAATTTTACTTGTTGAAACCTGCAGATACCCTGCCGTCGTTAATTTCCAAGTTTCAAGTCCCAAATGAAGTCCAAGATCCAAGTCTCAAGTCAGGTCCCTAGTTAATTCAAATACAAGTTTAAATGGAAACATGTCATAAGTTTGTACGTTTAAGAAGTCAGTACAACGTTCTCCAAAGAATAAGATAAGATATTCCTTTATTGATCCCCTTGGGGGTAGGGAATAGACTTTATAGTGAGCAAAAATAGGACAAAATATAAACTTGTGTTGAAACTTCCTGCACAGCATCATTGTGCCTCTTGGGAATCGACATTCCTTCAGTACATATGTCGATACATACTGTACATACTGTGCATTCCTGTATCACAGTTAGCTCTGGGAACTCAAGGTTTTTGGTGATATACACACACTATTGTAAATCAACGCTGACACGCTGAGAACACACACACAGTTCAATGTTGTAAACACAACCATTAGAAATTAAACTAATATTATCTTTTTTTAAGATAGTTTTTTGGCATTTTATTGCTTTATTGGATAGACCAGTGGTGCCCAACCAGTCGATCGCGATCGACAGGTAGATCGCGGGCTGATTTCAAGTAGATCTTAATTAATAAACTTAGATTATAATTTTTTTTTTTTTTTTTTTTTTTTTTGTGCAAAATCAACTCTGCCTCTCCTTGTTAACTACAACAAGCAATGCTGTTTGTTATTTAAGATGAGGTCGGACTCGGCACTGACAGATTTGTATTCATTATGCTGCTTTTATAAAGCCTTAAATGACGGCTTACAATATACAATTTTGGCTGGTAGCTCTCGGCTAGGTGGTAAATTAAAAAGTAGATCTTGGTTCAAAAATGGTTGGGCACCCCTGGGATAGACAGAGAGGAAGGATGGGAGAAGATTGCGCCACCCTGACGCCCCAGAAATTAAACTAATATGATTAGTCATTAATGTCAAGTATCAATTCAAGTCCCTAGTCATTATTGTCAAGTCCCAAGTCACTTCAAGTCCTAACTACTTAATATCAAGTCAAGTCCCAAGTGATTAATGCCAAGATATAGTTATTCATTTCAAGTTCCAAGTCAAGTACCAAGTCATTAACACGTTCTGCGCCACGCTTAGTGCCCATCTCTACCGCTAGATGGCCAGCTTAAAATAGTCGTTTCCGCTGTGTTTCACTATGTTTGCAGGGCTGTGTGTGTGTTCTGTATTATAGCTGTGGAGACAATGGTGTGGCTCATTTGACAGACACTACTTGTAGTGCAACATGGAATTTTTTTTTGTTTCTACACACTGTAGTTTGTAGTTTATTACACGCTAAACATCGTGCATTTCCAAGATAATCCATTATTTTTTCATAGATCGTGAGATAAAACGCGTTATGTGCAATAAGCCCGAATCGTTCTGGTTGATTCCCTGAACCCCCAAATACTCCCAAATCAACGGTATATAACATGTACATATGTACCTTCACAAAATCATCAAGGGGGGGGGGGTTTAACTCAAAACTGTGATCGTGTTTGCTGAGCATGTTTTACGTCAGGTGAAACACAGAACTGTGATCATTAGAAAAACACGTTTCGGGTTTGGTAAAATAGACATAGAATATACCTTACCTTAGCCAGAAGGTATTCCAAAAAGAATAATTCCAAGTGATCGCATCGCCATTGCGATTACCAGTGTATATGTCTATACACGTTTCGATGGTAAAATACGCTTAGGCAACGGAATTTCGAGGCGATCAATGTGAATCTCTGTTCAAGCAGGAGGAGGAGCCCCTACCACACTCCAGAGTTAGACAAGAAGCCTTAGCACTAGCTTAGCACAAATGAATGGGAGCAGATACGGATCAACTAGCCTAGCTTGAAAGTCCAGGAGAGGTGTTTTTGGCCAATAGCTAGGCTAGCTGATCCGTATACGCTTCCATTAATTTGTGCTAAGCTAGGCTAGCTTGCAGCTGGATAGCTTTCAACTGAACGCACAAAGGAAATTAGAAATTGAGAGGAAATCGGTTTCCATCTTCTTGTCTGACTCTGGAGGAGACGGTAAAAACGCACTTCCCATAACGTTGTTGTGTTTCTTTAAGTACAAAAGCGTGGTGATGATATAACTTTTACCACGGCGGTATCACGTAAATTATTCATACAACGGGCCGGTACTATGATACTCTCTTTGCGAGGGAGTGCATGCTGTCGCATGACGCAATGCTGTGTTGTTGTAACTTGTACCCATACCGTTGTGTCTGGGAGTCCAATTTCTGTGACTCATTCATTATTAATCTATCAATCTCCTTGCGCTAACTGTGGCAGAGGCCGGCCATACCTTGAGAGCACTAAAAGGCTTCAAGAAACAGTGCCGTCAGCGCTCTTTGTTTCCAATCAAGGCTTCGCTGATGAATCCGCACGTTAGCCACCCGCTGAACTCTAATCTTCCAGAGGTGGTAATTGGCACAGAATTATGGAAATGTACCTCATGGGATGGTCAAATCCAGGACAAACCGCACATTAATAATTCTCAGGGAAAGTTTAAATAGCCCCGGGGCGGAGGAGCTTGTCCGGGAATAGAAACAGGAGAGAGAACGTGACGTAATGGATCTGCGGATTCTCATCACTGTCTACTCGGAGCCCCAGTATTCCCAGACCGTAGTGCTGTCATGGACTATGATGGACGTTTTTACACAATGCAATTGAAAGCCGAGCTCGACCCGGTTGCGTCTGCCTGGCAGTGTGCTGCCTCTCACCGAGCTCCATAGAGAGAAACCCTATAGTCCCTCTGCACTGTGTCCGTGTGCTGGGATATCACTGTATCTGTGTGCTGGTGTATCACTGTCTGTGTACTACTGGGATATCACTGTATCTGTGTGCTGGGATATCACTGTCTGTGTACTGGTGTATCACTGTGTCAGTGTGCTGGTGTATCACTGTGCCTGTGTACTGGGATATCACTGTATCTGTGTACTGGGATATCACTGTCTGTGTGCTGGTGTATCACTGTCTGTGTACTGGTGTATCACTGTCTGTGTACTGGGATATCACTGTATCTGTGTGCTGGTGTATCACTGTGTCTGTGTACTGGGATATCACTGTCTGTGTACTGGGATATCACTGTCTGTGTACTGGGATATCACTGTCTGTGTACTGGGATATCACTGTCTGTGTACTGGGATATCACTGTGTCTGTGTACTGGGATATCACTGTCTGTGTACTGGGATATCACTGTCTGTGTACTGGGATATCACTGTATCTGTGTGCTGGTGTATCACTGTGTCTGTGTGCTGGTGTATCACTGTGCCTGTGTACTGGGATATCACTGTCTGTGTACTGGGATATCACTGTCTGTGTACTGGGATATCACTGTCTGTGTACTGGGATATCACTGTCAGTGTGCTGGGATATCACTGTCTGTGTGCTGGTGTATCATTGTGTCTGTGTACTGGGATATCACTGTATCTGTGTGCTGGTGTATCACTGGGTTTGTGTGTGTGAGCAAAACAAAGCCATCACCCCAGACCCTAAAATAACAAAAGTGTCCTCAACCCTCCCCCTCCAAGAAAAACCTCACTTCTCATGTCAAGAAGGGGCGACAGTGGCTCAGGAGGTAGAGCAGTCGTCTGGTATACTTGGAAGGTTCCCAGTCCTCCCGGGCAGCATGTCGAAGTGTCCTTGAGCAAGACCAAGACTCTCTTAACCCCTAATTGCTCCTGATGAGCAGGTTGGCACCTTGCGTGGCTGCCTCTGCCATCAGTGTGCGCTATATATATATATATATATAAAAAAATAAGAGAGTTGTGGGTTATTATGACGCTCTTTATTCTGTGCATCGCAGCACTACAGTAGGTTCCATATACATTGAGTAATTTGATAGAATTGTAATGTTTTTTTTTCTTTCTTTCTTTCTTTCTTTCTTTCTTTCTTTCTTTCTTTCTTTCTTTCTTTCTTTCTTTCTTTCTTTCTTTCATTCTTCTTTCTTTCTTTCTTTCTTTCTTTCTTTCTTTCTTTCTTTCTTTCTTTCTTTCTTTCTTTCTTTCTGTCTTCCCCTCCTACGCGCAGAGAGCCCACTAGAGGGGGACAGACTCCCAAAGTAACAGTAAAACACAATCAATAAGGTAGATCCATTCTGGCAAAACGCATCTCCTTCAATCGTCTCTTTCATGCCACGCGTCGGGGCCCCTGTGGCCCCTGTGGCGTCAACACTGAGCCAGAAGACAAGCTCAGTAACTAAGGTTTCTAATGATCACACACTCTTTGAAAGTGTGAGCCTCCGAGTCCAGATGGCACTGGGAATCCTCAGAGAAGCATCGTTTCATTCCTTTTATTGTTCTCTCTTTTCCCCCTGTGTTCCATCTCTCTCTCTTTCTCTCTCTTTCTCTCTCTCTCTTCTCTCCTTCTCTGTTCTGCTATTCCCTAGAGTCAAATGCCTTGAATTGATGGGGAAATCAGATGCTGTGTGCGTGCATGCAAGTGTGTGTGTGTGTGCGTGTGTGTGTGCGTGTGTGTGTGTGCGTGCGTGCGTGTGTGTGTGTGTGTGTGTGTGTGTGTGTGTGTGCACGTCTTTCCATCTGTATATACTTGTGCACATCAACATCACATGTATGCTTGCATTGACACTGTAGTAAAACGCAAGCTCTCAAATAGCTCTGACACAATACCCATGTGACACGGGGTCAAACTAGGTATTTGAGGGCGTGGGGGCAACACTCAACGCCACATGACCTTGCTGACCCAAAGCAGCTAAATTCTGCGCTGGTCCTAAACTCTCTTTAAGACCTACCATGATGTCACAGGTGTCATTCATTCACAGCAAGGACTTCCGCCTCCTCTCATAGAGGCTAAAACTTGCACCTCTACCCGGTCAATAACTGTACACACTGGGGGAGAGACTCAGACAGCCCTGTTACACACTGGAGGAGAGATGATGCCATTCATATCGGCAAGGACTTCCGCCTCCTCTCCTATAGGCTGAAACTCACACCTCGACCCGTGTTTGCCGGCAGGAAAGGTAGCAGGCGCTACCGTTTGAGCCAAAATGACCGGTTTTGGACGAAGGGGCGTTATTTCCGAGGAGTGAGTTTAATGGAGTTTTTTTGACTCCGTCCCACAAGCCAGTCGTCAAGGTCAAGATTGCTCAATTGGACTGCAGGCGGTCAGTCGACAAGTCATCTTTTTTATGTGGAACGAGTTAATAGCGGTAACAAAAATGATGAGCACATCTTTGGTATCACAACGGTATTCACAACGCGCTTCGGCACGAGACGTGCTCTGCATTGGAAGAGCTCCTTCTGCATGATTGCGTTCACAGACAGTAAAGTTTTGTAGAGGGCAGCCCGCTCGTTTGCTTCTCCATGGCCCGGTATGAGCCAATTGCCACGTGTGTCTATAAAACCACTTGCAGCTGGATTTAGGCTTTCACACTTTATTTTATTACCAGTATATTTAGATTTCATTTTGAGACAGCTTTTTAGCCCCGCTATTCTGACGGACATCTGCTTGGGTGATCGTGGAAATGACATTATAGCATGCGGCCTTGACCACAGACACACAGACACGCACACACACACATGCACAGTGTGAAATTCCACACAAAGTGCAAATCCCACAACTCAAATATTTCTCACATCAATCTTTTTCTCATTCTTACACAAACAGACTTTCCCAAGGGTCTCGCTGTGGGATAACTCACAGGATAACTGTTGAATCTGGGAGCGATTGTAAACATTTCTGGAATGACAGAATTCCGGGTTAGAGAAATGCCTTTCCCGTCAGTGTGTGTGTTTCCGTGCGTGTCCGTGCGTGTGTTCGCGCGCACGTGTGTCTGTGTGCGTGCGTGTGTGTAGTAGTAGTGAGTGACGGTAAATTCCTGCCTTCTTCCAGGGATGGTGTGGTCAGACGTGAAGCGCCTGTGGTACGAAGGGCTGGAGGACTTTCTGGAAGAGTCTAGAAACCAGCTGAGCTTCGTCATGAACTCCCTGTACCTCTCCACCTTCGCCCTGAAGATAGTGGCCCACAGCAAGGTACGCACAAATATACACACTGGAGCAGAGACACAGACAGAACTGCACACACAGGAGCAGAGACGCAGACAGAACTGTACACACTGGAGCAGAGACGCAGACAGAACTGTACACACTGGAGCAGAGACGCAGACAGAACTGTACACACTGTAGGAGAGACACAGACAGAACTGTACACACTGTAGGAGAGACACAGACAGAACTGTACACACTGTAGGAGAGACGCAGACAGAACTGTAAACACTGGAGCAGAGACTCATAGATATTTCTACACATTGTAGGAGAGACTCAGACGCTGTAGTTCACTTTTGTTTTGATTTCTTTTTTTATTCTTAAGAAGCTCCAAAATATTTGCCACATGGCAGGAGTCACCTCAGTCCATGGTCCAGTCACCTCAGTCCATGGTCCAGTCACCTCAGTCCATGGTCCAGTCACCTCAGTCCATGGCCCAGTCACCTCAGTCCATGGTCCAGTCACC
>NC_140176.1:45105922-45120922 GCF_963971535.1 Notolepis coatsorum | reverse complement strand
ACATTTAAACTTGGCCCATTTCATGACTATTTTGTTGGGAGAGGGTGGGGGGGCAAATAATGTTGGTCTGCTGAAGGGGGGGGCCAGAAAGAGTTTGAGCACCACTGCTTTAGGCAGACTATATTTGAGCAAGGCTTTTTCTCTCCATGTGCATCCCATCTTTGTGATTCAACTCGCAACAATGAATGTTATAATTCCGTGGAAGCACAGGCAGATGTTACAGTGGCACCAGGTAAGTGTAGAGTTCCAATAGTGGTTGGCAATAAGGAGACGGAGAGTAGGTTCGTTCTTCACAATTCGGGTATCCTCTTTATTAGGAACACACCATAGAGCAGTTAGGTAAATAAGAGTACTAAACAATAGAGAGCAATAGGAGAGAATACAAGTCACCGCAGCACTTGTCTCTTGGTACCGCCGCGTACTGGTTCTGGAGATTGTGTGAAGAGCCGACGAGGAACAGAGAAGACAGGAGTTATTTAAGGGCAACATACCAGACATTCCACACGTTCCACAGAGTGACAGCCAATCCCAGGTGACAACCAATATTACAATCAAAGGGGAGGAAAGTGACAGGTGACAGGATGGTAGCCGGGATCTCAGGTCAACCAGACCCGAGAACCCAGAACGTTACAGGCAGACACAAGTGGTTTTCTTGCTACTGGTTTATTTGAAGGCTTCTGTTTAACCCAAATTCACCAGTAACAAGGAAGCCACTTGTGTCTGCCTGTGCTTCCAGGGAATTATAGTGAAAACTCGTTGGCTGCAGGCTACAAAAAAGGGAATAAAACAGTCACACGCACCTGCTTCTTTCACCTCAGAAACATTGCAAAACTACGCACCATCATATCTCACTCTGAACTAGAACTGTCCGTGCATGCTTTTATTTCCTCTAGGCTTGACTACTGCAACTCACTTTTCACCTGTCTCACCAAATCATCCACAGATAAACTACAAATGGTCCAAAATGCTGCAGCCAGGCTACTCACAATGTCAAAAAAATCATGCCACATCACTCCCATTCTGGTATCCCTGCACTGGCTCCCGGTACACTATAGAATTCACTTCAAAGTCCTCACTTTCACTTTCAGAGCACTTCACGGTCAGGCCCCCATCTACATCACTGAACTCATCCATCCCTACACCAACACCCGCTCACTCAGATCTGCCGATCAGCACCTCCTGGTGGTCCCCAGGTCCAGGCTTAAAACAAGGGGTGATCGAGCCTTCCAGGTGACAGCACCAAGGCTCTGGAACGCTCTCCCCCGGGACCTACGAATTGCCCCCTCTGAGAACTCTTTTAAAAAACAATTAAAAACACATTTGTTCAGACAGGCTTTTGGTCATGCATAGGCACTTTTTCTTGTCCTCACTGTTCTATAGTTTTGTTTTAATTAGTGACTCATGATTTTATCCAAATTATTTTATTCTACTTTTTCTATCTGGTTTCACTGTTTTTAACTGCTGTTTGTTGTTGTTGTCATTTATTTCTGATTTTGTTTTTATTGTGTTTTTATATTAAGCTGTAGTGTAAAGCACCCTGTGCATTCGTGCTGTGAAGGGTGCTATATAAATAAAGGTCATTCATTCATTCATTCATTCATTCATTCATTCATTCATTCATTCATTCATTCATTCAATAATCTTCAGTCTTCAGTTTCCTTATAACCATTGCATGAATTCAAAATAGCCAGCACCTTTCATGCATGCTGCTTTCTTGCAGGTGTCACTTTTCTTTTGTCTTAATCACGCAAAAGCAGCCCAACGGCGCTTATACTGTACATAACTTTGAGCTGAGACTTCAAAATAAAAGTTCTATTACTCGTAGTAAATTAAATAATGTATACTATAAATACAAAATGCAACTTAAATACATGCTCAATGATGACATTAGGCTTAGAAAACCTAAACAAATTATACAAATTATGTAAACCATATAATGGCAGCAGTTACAAATGTACTTGAGGCCAGTGGTGTAGTCTAGTCAGAAGATGTATTCCTTTTCACTGACTTGAGTGATTGTTTACCCAACAATATTGTAGCACTCCAACTCACATTCAACACGGAGCAGCCAGATGCACGATGGAACTCACTATCAACTAGGGCTGACCTTGATTAATCGAATAGTCGACTAATCGATCAAAAGGAGCCGTAGTCGACTGCCAACCTCTTAGTCGAATGCAAAACAAATTTAAAAAATATTTGGGGGATCATTCTTTCCAAAAGCAACGAGGCCTAGTACGCTAATGGCGCGCATACTAATAATAATAATAATAATCTTCATTTATATAGCACCTTTCATACACGGAGTGCAGCTCAAAGTGCTTAACAGAGACACGTCTTCTTTAAACAAGTCAAGAAGGGGAAAAAAAGAAAAAATACATAGTAACACAGTAAGTCAAGAAAAAACAAGAATACCATAAGGTCCATAAGCTCAAAATAAATGCATGCATGCAACACTCCCAGACGTACCCCATGCGAAGGTAATGAAAAACTCACTAAAACCTAACAATAGGAAAAAATGCTCCACAGGCAATGTGGAGGAGAGAAACCTTAGAAGGGCCAATTCAAGGGGGGATCTCCCTTCTTAGATGTCGGTGATATTAGTGTTGCATGTTGCATTAAAAAGAGGCGAACAGCTGGTAAGCATGCACCCATGTGTGTAGTGAAACACAGATGAGTGCATGCGATAGCAACTGAACATTTTGAAACATTTTATATAGAGCTGATAGTGACTGAACAACTGAACATTTTATAAGATTAAAGATAGATAGCGGCTCCAGTCTAGGCAGCAGGGGTGCATCCTCCCGGGACGTTCCACACTCCGGCCACCACTCCGAGACAGCCGAAGACAGGGAGACAGGAGGCGACGCAGAGAGGGCCGCATCCCCCGGGCCATCACGGGACGTCGAACACTCCGGCCACCACCACGAGACAGCCGGAGACAGGGGGGCACGCAGAGGGGCCAGCAGGGGTCGCATCCTGGGTGGGCGTCATCACGGGACGTCCAGCACTCCAGTCATCACTCCGGCCGGCGATAGGGAGACAGGGGGGCACGCAGAGGGGGATCGCATCCTGGGTGGGTGTGGGTGGGTGTCACTCCAGGACAGCCACCCACAGGGAGACAGGGAGACGGGAAAGGCGTTAGACTGCATGCATGATTGTGATGGTGATGGGCAAACATAGCAATAGATACATGTGGTAGCATATATGAATTAAGCATATTTTGTGAATACAATAGAACAGTCAGTTTTGAGGAATTGCCTCCTTGTAGGTGAGTGACACTGCTGGCCCGATGAGACTGACCGCGCAGCATGTCAGGGACAGAGAGTACAGATATGAGAGCCCTTCTGTACGTTTTGAGGGGTTGTTTCCTTATAGGTGAGTGACAGTGCTAACAGTGCTGACAGTGCTGGCTTGGAAAAACCCGCCCGCTCAGCATGTCAACAAATTAAAACTATTTCATATTTTCTTTTTACTTGGGATTTTAAAATCAGCTAAAAGCAGACCATCTGGGCCTCTCACGGACCATCTGGGCCTCTCTCTCTCACATACCATCTGGGCCTCTCACGGACCATCTGGGCCTCTCACGGACCATCTGGGCCTCTCATGGACCATCTGGGCCTCTCATGGACCATCTGGGCCTCTCATGAGGCTAACTGACTAAGAAAACGGGCACAGAGACACTGACAGAGGATTTCACCCGTCTAATGAACACACTAAAGTAGACAAATATCAAGATGTATCCATCAGTGGACCAATTGCATGCTTTCGCAGAGGACAAGAAGCCTTCAGTCGACTCTTTCAGACATTAAGCACCCCCCACAGCCCAAATGGAATGATACAAAAAATAAATATATATATATATATTTATAATATATATATTCTTTTTGCATTCGGGGTGGTAGTCCGGCGAAATTTTGGCCAATCAAAGTCGACTATACAAATCCTTAGTCAGCGACAGGCCTACTATCAACTATCAAATAGAAATGCTGTAAAATATGAGAGCTTTCAAGAGTGTTGAAAGCAAGCTGAGTTATGTCCTCTACCGTTAACTTAGTGGATCCTCCTCTTGGCTTCGCTGACTCTAAATTCCTCTGGAGACTCCTTGCTCGCTTTGTGACATTCTTGAATGTCTGTTGATTTTCTTTGCTTCTGAGGTTCATACCGGCTACTTGCTGTGTTCACATTAGACCAACAAGTAATGCAATGTGCTAGACAAGATTTTCAGAGTTGAGTAGTGGCGATATCATAGCAAATCTTCTAGTGGGCATACTACCTGCACATCACGTAGACTACACCACTGATTGAGGCTAGATGACCGACAGTGATTGTAACTTTTGGGGTTTTGCTCTCTTCAGGGAGCAAAGCCCTGGCGTTACCTGAGGGTGGTATGTATGTCTATTCAAGAGAGTTTTGAAAAGCAACTTGAAAGAAGCTCTATTGTGCTATTATTATTTGAAAACTGATGAACTATAGAATTTAGGGTTCAGTGCCTTGCTCAAGGGCACTTAGGCACAGGATGGTGGGCACCGTAGATGTAATACCAGCCACCCTTCAGTCACCAGCTCACAGCTGGAATACACCCTCCTGTCAGTGGCAGGGATCGAACCAGCGGCCTATTATATCTATGAAGTGTTTGCTCGTTTCTTGCAGTTCAAGAATGTGGAGGACACGGAGAGGAAGAACTGGGACGCCTTCCACCCCATCCTGGTGGCCGAGGGCCTGTTCGCCTTCGCCAACGTCCTCAGTTACCTGCGTCTCTTCTTCATGTACACTACCAGCTCCATACTGGGACCGCTGCAGGTAGGAAGGGGGCGCGTTTACACCTTTCAAAAGGAAGGTTTATACGTGAGAGAGAGATGTGGTTCATCTGAGGACATTTTGTCCTTTGTTTTTGGTCCGAAAACTTAAATAAAGTACTAATCGACCATAGGAAAAAAGGTACATAATGTACGTTATGTTATAAGTAATGCCATAAGTAATATATTTACATATTGTATACGTATTTATTTATGTATTTATGTTTTGTATCTGCAAAAGTCAGAAACAAACACAGCAACTGGGAGTCGAACCAACAATGATTGTGGTCGTGGGTGAGTGCTCTCGCCTCTAGACTAAACCAACCACCCACCATGATACAAACACAGCAATACTATGATGATGATTATAGGTTAGTTTTAACGTTCACTTACGGTTATGGTAGGACTGCATACCTTTTTTGCAAACCAAAATACTATACTTTATACTTATAGCACATGCATAAGCCTGGTCTCTTTTGAGAGATAACATTCAGAAGTTTATGATACAATAAAGAAAGATCACTTTTAGTGCTAATGAAATAGAGTAACATAGGTCTGAACTTGAGTTGTAGAAAAACTTGTTACTCAAGTTTTTCTGTAGTTAGTTAGTTAGTAGTCCAGAAGTAGTATTTCCCCAGAAATTCGTATGGCTTAAAAAACTCCCGAGATCCATAGCCTGAAGGCTTTCAGCAAATTTCATAAAGATCCGTTCAGAAATGAGTGATTAGGAGTGATTTTGGTAAACTGTGTACAAAAAAAAGCTCACTTTTCTCATAGACTTCAATTCATTCTGCGTTTTTTCTCTTCCTGTTTTCGCTTGTGAGTTTTTCACCTAGATCCCTGATTCGTACATCCCCAGGTGGGATATCATTGGAAAGCCACACTCATTGGCTACAACCCTGTCCAATCATTTTCGAGATCGCCAAATGATTGACGGAAATAGAGCCCCAAGAGTCGGGAGTAGTATTTGCACAATATCGTGTACTTTGCGCAAGCCTCAAATATCGGCATGTAACTCAAGAACCGCTGAAAGGGCTATCGACAGGCAACAAATGGGGCTTTAATTCGATATATATAATATGCACACCCGAGCCACTAGAGGTCGCCAAAGTGCCGGTGGGCAAATCATCCTCAAAAGGGCCCACATGTGCTTGCAGCGCAAAAAACTAATTTAAACGGGTAGTATCTATAATGCTGTCAAAAAGCAACCTCTAGGCAAAAGAGCCCTGCTTGGTATTGCACTTTGTTTACATTTATTTTGTTTTGGTCTGACGTGTGGGCTGAAGTTTAATAATAACTTATTATAACGTGGATTTCTCCACACCCCTCTTGGCAGAGAGCCTGATGTGTGGCCAGCAGTAGCAACCTCTACCTTATCCTCAACTCCAACCCACACATAAGACCAAAACAAAAAAATGGAAATATAGTGCAGTGCCAAGTGAGGCTCTTTTGGCTAGAGGTTGCTGTTCGACAGCATTAGCATTTAGAACACAAAGCATGCATGCCAACTGTCTCCAAGGACACATTATAATCACGTTTTAAAGGTGCTGTAAGTGGTATTTTGTTGTTACAATAAGTGGTGTATATGTTAAAGTAATAGCTCTACATTCTGACAGCCATTACTAATATAGATTGTCTGGCCAGTAACATGTGTCTCCCAGTCCCTACATACATTTTCTGGAGTACAGGTCCTTCCCACTTTATCCAACTCAGGAGAAAGAACTCCACACTCGACAAAAATAATAAATAAGAACTTTATAAGCTAATAATGTGCTTGAACCAAGTAAAATAATCTACCAGTGCAGTAAGCAAATTGGCCATGGTAAAAAAAAATTATGACTGAAAATATCTAGCGTTCTCTCTCCTGATTGGATAAAGTGGGAACTATATTCCAGAAAATGTCCAGAAATACTTCCTGTTTACTGCAGAGTAGAGGAACTGGGAGACCCATGTTACTGACCAAGCACTCTATCAGTGATTGCTGTCAGAATGTAGAGCTAATTTAACATGAATTTTAGCAACAACAAAAAAACACTGTAAGTGGAAATCAATTATTTAAGTGGGTATTTAGAAAATCTCTCTCCACACACTTTTGTGTGTATTCTGCTTGATAAATGAGGCCTGTTCTATTTCCCCCCCTAACTTTTCACATTTCTCCATCAAACACAATAAGTGTTGTTTAGTGTGAGTGAGAATGGAAGAGGGGGGGGGGTGGAGAGGAGGGGGAGGGGAGGGGAGGAGGGGCTCAGCTCTGAACTGGTTTTCCACTCATTAACATCTATCTACTCAGTTGTCATGAAGGAATGGCCACGAGCTCTGTTAAACTTTTAATCTGTTCTTCAACTCTATGCCCATTTGTTCCAGTGTATGTACACGGACACACACACGCACATATTCTTGTATAATTATACTTGTGAAGACTATTGACTACATTCCGTTGACTCCCATTAATTCCCTAACCCCTTACCCTAATGCGCAATTCACACCACCAGTTGGAACAATTATTTTACTCAAGTACACCCCCATTCATTAT
This sequence comes from Notolepis coatsorum, assembly GCF_963971535.1. Taxonomy (NCBI): domain Eukaryota; kingdom Metazoa; phylum Chordata; class Actinopteri; order Aulopiformes; family Paralepididae; genus Notolepis; species Notolepis coatsorum. The sequence continues at coordinate 45,113,590 of NC_140176.1, read as the reverse complement.
TATGCGGTGGGTGTACTTCGGTACAAAAAATAGTTCCTACATGAAACTGCTCACAACAGGGTCTGTGGATTATCTTGAGTAACTGGTTCATGGCTTCTGGAAAGAGACGTTGCTTTTGAGTTTTTCAAATGTATTTTTTGTAGTTTTAAGTGCCACAAACCAAGTGCCATTCACCTCCATTGTATTGGAATGACGGCAGACATCTCTATGCCAGATATCTCTACACCAGATATCTCTACACCAGATATCTCCAAAACTAGGCAAATCTCACAGAAACTATCTGAATGGATATATAGCACTCCGGTGTAAAGGGAAGGGGGTGTACTGCCCCTTTAACTCAATCTGCGCCATTCACGTATATACGTGTTTGCTCGCCAACCGTTGAACGCCAATCACGTATATACGTTATTTGGTACGTTTTCCTTTATTTTTTATTTTAATATTATATTCAGTGTCACGGACCTCTATGTTACCGCTAAAAGCCATACTGAGACCCAGAGAGTGCAGTACCGGCCAGATCCTGCTAGGTGGCAGTATCGCCCACCCTTTGAAACCCTGTTCCAGACTGTGTGTCACATCTAATCTCGTCCGGGCGGAGAATTTTGGTCCAGGCAAGTCTAGCGTTCACCCGAGCACATTGGAACACACCCATGGCCCCTCGATGCATGTGTTGTGCCAGATTATGTCGGGGACCCGATGGACATCAATACTAGAAATCGCGATCAGACAATTGGAATATTCTTTTTGGAATAACCCCGATCAAAGGTAAGGACTATCTGACGTCAATTCCACCTTGATCCTACAATGATTTCATATCGATCCAGCCGATCAACGTATGTAGTGTTCAAAACGAATGCCGAAACATAATACCTATTATATACTTTTGATTTGGAAACAGTAGCATGTCCAGGCGAGTAATGCTAACGCATTTAGCAAAATTCACATATAGCTCCATAATGCAGTTCCAAGGAATTAGCCCGGATCACTCTGAAACTATACAATATTCATGACGGGATAACACGCGAACGTATACATGAAACAATTTATTATTTTTTACATACAACGAGGGATCAAATGAGCCATAGTATTGTCTCCATAGCTATAATATAGAATATAGATATAGCCCTGCAAACACTGCGACGCACAGTGAAAATGCCTGTTTTAAAGCGTGGCGCATTTACTACAGGATGAGGATAATAGCTGGCAGAGAAAGAGTTAAGCATTTACTTATTAGCAAGTGTTTTAGTAGTTGGTACAAAAATAAGGGAATTCAGTTAAAAGTTTTGTCTCGTGCCGTCGTCACAAAACGATGATTTCTGTCTGGAAGCTGCTCTCATCATTGTTCTACTGAAAGCTGTTATAAGTTATGGAGTAACGTTGCTCAACCCTTCAGAGGACGGGACACTGGGACAGTTACAGCAGCTGGAGAGTCCACTGCTGTGGCCAGGCTCCACGTCTAACCTCAACCCTTACCTTAAACTGACCCTAAACATAACCCATATTCAATTCAAACCTGTATTTATTCTAGAATGTGTCCTTGGGGTTTTCCCTAAAAAACAAAGAGGAAAAATCTGACGGTTGGACTTTGGAATAAATAAAAAAACACAGATCAAAATGAAAAACAGTCACAGACTGAAGCAGGGACATTTGTAATCATGTTTTCAAACTGTCCATAGGTTAGTGGGGTATTGATTTCTAGAGAGAGTTGAAGATAATTCCAAGAGGCTTAGGCACAAAAGGTTGACTTTCCATGTCTGCACTCTGGGGACCTGGAGCATCAGCCAGTCATTTGAGCGCGTCAGATAGGGTCCATAGTTCCAATCTAGCGACATTGTGATATAAGGTGGTCATTTCCTGGCAATCGCCTTAAAGATAAATAGATACAAATGTTTATTTCACCTCTTTGCCAGAGAAGACCAACCCACTTTATCATACAGGATGCAGTGGTGAGTACCATATTGTAATCTATCACCATTGGGCGGCACGGTGGTGTAGTGGTTAACACTGTCGCCTCACTGCAAGAAGGTCCAAGGTTCGATTCCCACTTGGGGACCAGGTTTCCGCGTTGCCAGGTACCCAGGTGGGGGATCTCCCAGGCCTTTCTGTGTGGAGTTTGCATGTTGTCCCCGTGCTCGCAAGGGTTTCCCCCCCGATAAAATAAACCCAATGGAAAAACATGCACAACAGATCGCTGTCGCGTCCTTGACGAAGACGGGCAGGAGCACTTGGATTGGTCCCCGGGGCGCGGTACCTCGCCGACGCCCTGTCTGCTCCCGGCTGCCCTTGGGGGGAAGGACGACGGAAGGGGTTAAGCGCAGAGCTCAATCGCATCGGCGACTGAGAAAAAAGACAATGCATGTGTGTGTGTGTGTATTCCAGTGTGTGTGTGTGCCGCTCCCATTGCATGTCCCAGTTTGTTGCATGCCGAATAAAGACCTCTAAAGAGGTCCTGCATTATTATTATTATTATTATTATTATTATTATTATTATTATTATTATTATTATTATTATTATTATTATTATTATTATTATTATTATTATTATTATTATATTATTCACCAGTAATACACCTGAGAGCAGAATGATATGCCGTGTCTAAAAGTTTCAGAGTAGAAGGAGCAGCACTTCTATAAATCACATCTCCATAATCCAGGACAGATAGAAAAATGCTTCAACAAACGTCCTCTAATCATTGGGAAGCTGGTTCTGTTCCTGTACAAGAAGCAAATTTGCCGCAATTTACTGGCAAGACTGTATCAGGGGTTCTTAAAGTTTTGATGACTGAGGACCAATTTAGGGAACCCATTGGCTCCTCCATCTCACTTCTCACGAAAACGTCAAACTAACAACACTAACCTTCAATTAATCCAATATAAGGTGTTACACAGAGTACATATCACACAGCACAGGATGTTTCAAATGGGATTTGCAAGCACAGATGTATGCTCCCATTGCACCCTCAACACCCCAGACAACTATTTCCATGCCACCTGGCTCTGCCCACCTGTTCAAGACTTCTGGAATTCCGTCATCAATACACTATCCCGGGTCATGAGCTGCAGCATTCCTCTCTCCCCCTCCCTCTGCCTACTTGGGGATACTACTGCTATCAATTTATTCGTCCAGAACACCAAACCCCTACTCGTTTCTCTAGCTGTTGCCAAGAAAACTATCCTCTTAAACTGGAAGACAAGAAAAAATGTGAATACTGGGCAATGGTTGGGCCTTCTCTCAAGTTACATATCACAGGAAACCAGTGGCGGCCCGTACTATCTACTGTTGGGTGGTCGCAGGGGGTTCACGTTAGGTCGAGTTGAAAATGTAACGTTAATAAATGCTCTGGAGCAATCTCTCTCTCTGTCTCTCGGATCAATCCAATAAAATAATTAACACATGTATATGTTGTCATTTTAAACAACTCACCATTCATTCATTCATCCATTATGCATCAGCAGCAGCTAAATTAATGTTATAGTTCACAACACAGCAGCGCATTTTGAATCGATATTATCATCTCAGCAAGCACCGCCAATACTTTCCGTAGCCGCATTTCTCGGAGACACAGGAACACAGCATCGCTGTGTTGAGAGAGCGAGAGAGAGAGAGAGAGCGAGAGAGAGAGAGAGACTCACTGTTTAGTCGAAACATCCAGGGCAGGGCTTGATAAAGTGTATAATCCACTGTCCCACAGTCCCAGACTGTTGATGTATATCCAGACCACTGTCCAGACTGCATCCGCCATATAGCTTCTTGTTAGCCAAGTGTTAGCACCACACAACACAAGTACTGTGATGATTTCTTTGCCCATTTCCGCGTCGAACAGACTGCAAACTACCTGGCGTTCTATCGCCATGCTCTAAGACAAACTCTAACCATAACCAACTTTGAAAGAGTGCCTAAGCTTAACCGTCGAAAGAACTTGCCGTCACGCTCTAAGACAAATAGCTGCATCACAACAACACAAGTTAAGGCTACGAAAAAAAACTGACGTCGGCCAATCAGAGAGCGTCTCCGCGAAATGCGGCTACGGAAATTATAGACGCTGCTAAGGCTGCTGGCTTAGACCGCTTCAAATCGCGCCCGGCTTCCATCATAATACATCATATTTCAACGCACAGCGTGTTACGCACTGATTGGCTGCGACGGATACAGCGATGAAACAGTGCACGCCGTGCACGCGCACTCAGAGCGCTATTGCGTCTAGCCCGAGACGAGAGAAATAAGGCTAGGAGAAATGAGGCTACGGTAACGGAACGTGAGTCACTTCCTGTTCAGGAAAACGATTATTTATATTTGATATTATTAACATTATATTGTGCATTGGAAACACAAACATACTTAAAATGAGTAAATATTATTCATTTTAAACATGTTTATATTATTTATAGGGCTATAAAACAAAAAACTAAAAAAAAAGATTTCTTGTTCATCTCTCTTTTAACCAGGGTTAACCAGGGGGGGCGGCGCCCGAGCGCCCCTAGTGGCGAGCCGCCACTGCAGGAAACAATCTCAACCGTGGATCACATCGAAGTCTCACAATTTAATAACATCTGGGAATTGCTTGTGGATAATCTAGGCTCCTAATCATAGGAGATTGACCTGTGAGCCATCCACTCCATAACCCACCCTTCTCTCAATCCCCCTTTTCACCCGCTACTTTACTTACTCCCCTCTCTGCCCCCCCCTTTCCCTTGTCATGTGTATTCGTTGTTGTCCTTCATTGTCCTTAGTTGTAATTTGTTTGTCAATGTCTAGTCTGAGTTCCCCCCCTCCGAGAGGGCAATGAAATATATTTTTTAAATATTTTTCTTATTTTACTACACTTTTTATTTAATTTTGTACTGTAAATTGTTAAAACGTATAATAAATAATAAAGTTGTCCCCCGAAGAGGGGGGGGGGGGGTGGATGGAGTGCCCTCAAAAAAGGGCCAAAGCAGATAAGCAGATGGAACTGCGTGCAACCCCGTCCCATGACCACTGCACCACTGATGGGGCGCTGTTTTACCTTAAAAGCAAAGTACTGTGTGATGTGTGATGACCCAACTCCTCGTCCAATCAACAGTCATCTCCCGCCTCGACTACTGCAACGCACTGCTAGCTGGCCTCCCGGCCACTGCCACCAAGCCTGAACGCAGCGGCCCGCTTGATCTCAAACCTACCGAAGTCGGCCCATGTCACCCCACTTCTTAGGGACCTGCACTGGCTCCCCATTTCTGCATGTATCCGCTTCAAGGCCCTCGACCTAGCATACCATGCGGCAAAGGGAACCGCTCCCGCCTACCTCCGGTCAATGGTCTCTAACTACACACCCTCAAGACCCCTACGCTCTGCATCTTCTGGCCGCCTCAGACCTACTCCTATCCAACCCCCGGGAGGGTCATCAAAGAGAAGCCGCCTATTCTCAGTCCTTGCCCCACAATGGTGGAATGAACTACCCACCCCAGTTAGGACAGCCGAAACACGTCCAATCTTTCGCCGTCGACTAAAGACGCACTTCTTCAACCATTATCTGAAATAATGAAAAAATTATAATAATAATCTAACCCTAACTAACCTTACTGTCATGCACTTGTCCTAATAAACTAACCTACACTGTAACATGCAACACTTTGATGAACATTGTTACTCAGCTGATAGAGTTGTACCCTTCCTGATGACCAAAGCTCGTACAGAACTTGTAAGTCGCTTTGGATAAAAGCGTCAGCTAAATGACTAAATGTAAATGTAAATGATGTTGTAGGGTGGTTTAAAACTATATTGGAACGGGCGCTCCAGTAGCACACCACATAGCGCGCTGAGTCGCGAAGCGGTCCCCCCGGGTTCGTTTCCCAGACCCGGTGGCCATATGCCGCATGTCTTCCCCTCTTCTCCTCCCGTTTCACCCTCTCTCCTCTGTCGGTCCTGAGTGGCCAAAAGGTCCTGCGTGGCCAGAAAAAGCTGAAAATGCTATAAATAAAAGTAAAAAAAAATTAAAAATTAAATCCGTCTAATCCCGGCAAGTTAAGCTTAAAGCCAATAAGCATATCTTGCAGACCCTAAAATGTACAACATTTAGAGGAAATGTCATAAGCATCCTTGGACAACCTTCTACACCACTGGTTCTTGTTTGGGTCAATGCCCCCCTATCTGACGTCCATGTTCCATAATGCCCCCCCACCCTATCTGACGTCCATGTTCCATAACGCCCCCCCCCCCCCCCCTATCTGACGTCCATGTTCCATAACGCCCCCCCCCCCCTATCTGACATCCATGGTCCATAACACCCCTCTATCTGACGTCCATGTCCTATAACGCCCCCCCCCCCCCCCCCTATCTGACGTCCATGTTCCATAACGCCCCCCCCCCCCCCCCCCCTATCTGACATCCATGGTCCATAACGCCCCCCCTATCTGACGTCCATGTCCCATAACGCCCCCCCCCCCCCCCTATCTGACGTCCATGTTCCATAACGCCCCCCCCCCCCCCCTCCCCTATCTCATGTTCCATAACTAAATATAGGTTATAAACATAAATGTTTCTATTTGGCTCAGTTTGTTGGGTCAACACCTGTCAGTGTTGTGTCAAATGAAGGCTTCTTTTGAATAATGAGACCCAATAAAACCTTCATTATTATAATAATTCAGATTTGTACTAATTTAACTTTTTACTACCAAGTGTGTATAAATTAAACATTACAAAAGTGACACTTCCCCTGTATCTGTGTATCTGAAGGGGTGTTGATTGTGCTTCACTGCATGCAGGCTCCTCTCTGGCTCCAGTCAAGTTGTCGTCCTGATATTAAAACAATGATAAATAAATTAAATAAAATAGCACCCCCTCTTTGAGCATCTCAACTCCCCCCTTTAAATAAATTTGCAGCCAGCGCCTAGTCAGACCCTAGTCTACACAATAGTCTTTGTTAGTGGGAAATTGTTTTCATATTGTGTTTTTGTCCATGCATTGTCTGCTGGTAAAAACAAAATGATGTATTTGTGCATTTGTGGCTGGGTTGGTGAGGCCTTTAAAACAACACTTTGAACATGAGTGCTTTTGCTGCTGTCTACCACAACCACAGCGACCAGAGATACAAATGCTAGCTAGCTTTTTGTATATCAAGCTAGAATGCCATCACTAATCTACTAATCTGATACATGTTTGAGGCTTTTTACTTGAGTACTTTGACTGTCCATTTCTGTGAAATAATTGCACTCCTTCACACAGTCAGATAAGATAAGATATTCCTTTATTGATCCCCTTGGGGAAATTAGGGTGCCATAGCAGCATGATGGAGGGGGGAGGGGAGGTACAGGTATGGGCAGGGTAATAGTAGAAATACATAAATATAGGCTGTATGCCTTATTGGTTATATTATACATTACAGTAGTCACTCTGTAATCACATCATGTAATCAATGTAGTCACTTCTTGGTTCAGATTCATCATTGCATGTGACAAATGGGGAGGAGGTCCAGTCAAGTCAAGTTTATTATCCCCTTGGGGTGTCGCAGCAGCACGTGGGGGGAAGGAGAAAAGATGATAATAGAAATAATAATAATAATAGAGTAGAACATAACAATAATAGTAATAGGTGTAACTCAGTAATAGGTACGCAACCGAATCTGTGCATATGCCACCTTCACGAACAAATGAACAGACAGAGCATGTTTGTTTTCTTCTTACAAAGAGAAG